>NC_135377.1:18098254-18393254 GCF_049243985.1 Paroedura picta
GGTATCCCCTGTGCAAGCACCGGGTCATGTCTGACCCTTGGGGTGATGCCCTCTAGCATTTTCATGGCAGACTCAATACGGGGTGGTTTGCCAGTGCCTTCCCCAGTCATTACCGTTTACCCCCCAGCAAGCTGGGTACTCATTTTCCTGACCTCGGAAGGATGGAAGGCTGAGTCAACCTTGAGCCGGCTGCTGGGATTGAACTCCCAGCCTCATGGGCAGAGCTTCAGACTGCATGTCTACTGCCTTACCACTCTGCGCCACAAGAGGCTCTTTTTTTTTTTTAAGTTACACTTGCTCAAAATGATTGAGCTGGCACATGGGGCGGTTATAATAATTCCAAGCAGAAAAAGAATTACTAGATTCATCTTAAAGAAACTTTGTATTCCAGCCAGCTCTTTGTTTGCAGGCTGAATGCAGCTTCAACAACTGCACTTAGAAAGTTTGGAGTCAAGTAAATGTAGTCATGTGGGAGCCACAAGGACAATTCCCTTTTCTTAATCGCTGGTGAGAGCCCAGCAGGGAGAGGAGCGGAACATGATTACCTCATTAGAGCCAGCTTGGTGTAGTAGTTAAGAACAGCAGCAGCTTCTAATGGAACCGGAGTTGATTCCCCATTCCTCCACATGCAGCCAGTTGGGTGACTTTGGCTTTGTCAGAGCACTGATA
Source organism: Paroedura picta (assembly GCF_049243985.1). Classification (NCBI taxonomy): domain Eukaryota; kingdom Metazoa; phylum Chordata; class Lepidosauria; order Squamata; family Gekkonidae; genus Paroedura; species Paroedura picta. The sequence goes on from NC_135377.1 coordinate 18,098,924, forward strand.
GAGCTGTTCTCACAGAGCTGTGATATCAGGACTCTCTAAGCCTCACCTCACAGGGTGTCTGTTGTGGGGAAAGGAAGGGAAGGCAATTGTAAGTCACTTTGAGACTCCTTCGGGCAGAGAAAAGCAGCATATAAGAACCAACTCTTCTTCTTCTTCTTCTTCTTCTTCTTCTTCTTCTTCTTCTTCTTCTTCTTCTGTAATATCAGGGCTCTCACAGTCTCACCTACCTCACAGGGGGTCTGTTGTGGGGAAAGGAAGGGAAGCTGATTGTAAGCAGCCTTGGGACTCCTGGTAGAGAAAAGTGGCATATAAGAACTGACTTTTCTTCTTCGTGCTTTTTTTGACCTGAGCAAACTCATTTGAGTAGTGGTATTCATCAACTCCCACCCCCACCCTTATGTGGCACTGTTTCTAATCCTGAAAACACCACTGTGTACAAAACATTGGAGAAATATTGTTACTTTCTTGGTTGGCTGCTTGCGAATGAAACATAGCATCTGGCCATGGTGCAAGAGAATGGGTCAAAGAAGCCAGATAAAACGAGCAAAGTGTATTCCATGGGCAAACAGGCAGTATATCCAATGTAAACACTAATGTGAGAGTGAAGAATATATCTACCTTAATGTTTTATACCACCACAGAAAAGATCCTAGATTTTGTGAACACCAAGCAGGCTTAAATCTACACTCTGCCATGGGAATTCACTGGATGACCTTGGGCGAGTCACTCTCACTCAGCCTAACCTACCTCACACAACTGTTTAGGATGAAATGGAGCTGAAAGGAATGATGCTTAGTTGATTTGGATCCCCACTGCAGAGAAAAGCAAAATACAAGAGTTTACGAAAAAGATTTCCTTTATTTACATTGCTGTACATAGTATAGCTTTTAGCAGCCTTTATGAGCCTCTTTGCCTTTATGAGCCTCTTGTGGTGCAGGGTGGTAAGGCAGCAGAAATGCTGTCTGAAGCTGTCTGCCCATGAGGCTGGGAGTTCGATCCCAGCAGCCAGCTCAAGGTTGACTCAGCCTTCCATCCTTCCGAGGTCGGTAGGGGGGATGAGGTCGGTAGGGGGTATCAGGGGATACCTTTACCTTACTTTGTCTTTCTAGACCATGCTGGACATCAAGGTCAAACTTGCTCTTCGAACCAAGCACCCCCCCCCCATAACTATCTCCTTGTGGACAGGCAGGTGCATTTGAACAAACTGTACTTTCTCTTTTGTCTAAAAAGCGGCCCCATATCGAAAGCATTACAGTAATCCAGTTGCATACATTACAGAGGCAAAATCCTGATGATTATGGAAAAGGCAGAGCTGGTATACCAAAGTGAAGCTGGGAAAAAGCATTTCTAGGCACAGAAACTGAAAATTTAAGAACAATCCTAAATTACAAAATAACCTCAAGCTGCAAACCTGTTCTTTCAGGAGAGTGTAACCCCATTGAACAATCTGTTCAAAGAGCCTTAAAACTAATAATCCAATCACGGCAGTTCTTTCAGTTTTATCCAGAGAGAATGAGCCCCCACACAGTCCACTACTAATTTCAAGCAACAATTGAACATTTCATTGGATAACTGTTTTTTGAAGGAAACGACAGATTTAATTAAATGTCATCAGTGTAGATGACATTGAATTTCAAATGCTCTGACAAGCTCTCCTAGATATTTCATGTAGAAGTTAAAATGCACAAGACGCACCACTAAAACTAGTGTCACTTAATCCTTACTGCAATAGAAAAAGGAGCCCAGGAGCACCTTAAAGACTAATGATATTTGTGACAGGGTATGAGCTTCTGTGAGCCATTGCTCACTCATGACTCATGGCTCATACCCTGCCACAAATAGTGTTAGTCTTTAAGGTGCCACTGGATTTCTGTTCTTCTCTACTGATACAGAAAGAGGAACATAGTTAGCCTCTTAATTCTTACTCTTTAGGTATAAAGACATGTATAAGACATAGTATAGCTTATAGCAGCCTTTCTCAACTTTTTTACCATTGAGAAACTGTGAAACATTCAAGAAATCCTACAAGTGGCGCGATAATGCAGAATATGGTTGGGAAGCATAGCTGTGTACATGCCCACTTGGGGTTACTTTCCTTCCCAATCCCCTCCAGGCCCAGTATTGGCCATTTTGGGAATGAAGAAGGGTAAACGTGACCATATATGGTCATAGGTAAAGGTATCCCCTGTGCAAGCACCGAGTCATGTCTGACCCTTGGGGTAATGCCCTCTAGCGTTTTCTTGGCAGACTCAATACGGGGTGGTTTGCCAGTGCCTTCCCCAGTCATTACCGTTTACCTCCCAGCAAGCTGGGTCCTCATTTTACCAACCTCGGAAGGATGGAAGGCTGAGTCAACCTTGAGCCGGCTGCTGGGATTGAACTCCCAGCCTCATGGGCAGACAGCTTCAGAAAGCATGACTGCTGCCTTACCACTCTGCGCCACAAGAGGCTCTATATATGGTCATATCACCTAATAAATGTTTAACAAATTTTGAAAATATATTTAAAAATTAATTAACTGCCACCCATTCGGAAAACCTTTCCAGGGCTGTCACAACACTGGTATACAGAAAAACAAATCTAAAATCCTGAACAGACATTAAAAAACACTTTATATTGGTTTCTTGTTTTAGGAGTAGAATGAACCATTTACATCTTTAAACCAGGAACTAATCTGTCACTCTTCAAATAAGGCATGAAGTTGGGTTGGTTGTATGCAGAGTAGTCATCCAAAGGGAATGTGGAGGGGGCTATATAATCAAGGCCTGTGCCTTCACTGTAGGCTTTTGCTACCTGCTGCTGAAGCAACCACCCTTCCCAGAATATCATGCGAGTAGCTAGTTGCCATTTAGGGAACTTGACGTTTTTTTCTGGATTGGAAGTGGGGAGAGCCTTTTTTTCATTTTTTTGACTGCTTTGTAATGGCAATGCTCAGGAGAGTGGGATAAATTCAGATAAATGGCTTGGTCATAGACTGTTCAATAACTAGTTTTGGCAAGGATAGGGTGGGTTGCTCATGGCAGGTAGGGATGAGCAGCAAACCTGCACTTGCCAGGTGTGATAGAACAGTGGTCCCCAACCTTTTTATCACCGGGGACCACTCAACGCCGGGGACCACTCAACACCTTTTACTGAGGCCCGGGGGGGGGGTAGTTTACTCCTCTACTCCCAACCACTGCCCTAGCGCTCTCTGATCGCTATGGTAATGTTTAAACATCCCTTCAAAATAAGATAGAAACACGCCACAACAATGAAGTGTGTTGTAAAGGGTTGGGGGGGATGAAGTAAAGGGCTGGGGGGGGAGGAGAAGGCATCTTTCAGGACCCACCCCCAATTAGTCGAAGGACCACATGTGGTCCGCAGTCCACAGGTTGGGGATCGCTATGATAGAAAGTGCATCCTAAATAGAACTGGCCTTGTGGCAGGATGGGGCTTGGGAAAGACCAGTTTTGGTGCTGAGCAACATCTTTCTGAACCTGGTTGTGGAGTTTAGAATCTCTCAGCAGACTATGTGCATCAACAAGGCTTGATGAAGACATTGGTTTGGAGCAAGAGTGGATTTGGCAAAAGAAAGGCAGCCATAGTTAGGCTGCCTAGTGTAACCTGCCCTATTTAAATATTAGCATTGTTAATATTTGATGACAAAGATCAACCAATTTTAATAAACTAGTTAAACCCATGTTATGGTCTTTATTTAGTTTACTAAACTTACTGGTTCCTCCATGTCTTTTAGGTCCGTTTAATGCTGCTGTACACAATTTATATGTTGTATGCCACTTATATGCAGCTGAAGCAAAATTAATGTAAATATTGTGTAAATAAAATAGGAAAACTTCAGCATTAAGAAACATAAAATTCTGCATAAATGAAGTATCATGGGTTCAATTCATATATGGGAGAAATAAATCCAGAGAGATATTTTGAAGCTGAAATGGTAGACCTAAAAAAAATCAGTAAAATCGCCATAAGAAAAAGTAATCTTAGGTGCAGAAATGGAAATGAAAACTGAGTAAAAAAATGGCGTATAAAGAAATACATTGCAAATGTAGCAGAAACAATGCACCCCAAACTACAGATGATATATGCTAAGCGTATGCAAACACTAAAAGCAACAGTGAAGATAACAGCACAGATAGTATTGCAAAGTAAATACCAATTACATTTTGCCAAAAATAATGTTGTTTGTACAACTGGGAAGAAATAGGGCCATAGCTTTTTACTGCTAAAAATTGGTCTTAAGTTTTTAATGCAGCCTATTCAGGAGCAGAACTCTGGATTGCTTCAGAATTTTCTGCATTTGATCTCTCAATGCACATCTGCTTATAGTGATCATAGTTGAAATAAGTTTCTCCTGAAGATAAATGAAAATTGCAGATATATTTCTACTATATCTTTACTTTATCCTTTCTCAAAGGAGTTCAGAGTAGTATATGGTGTGCATAATCTTCACAATTACCTTGGAGGCAGATGACTTGCAGAGGCCCAAGGTAAACTAGGGATCATCTTGGTAGAATATGGATATGAGGCCAGATGTCCCCAAGCCAACACAAACTACTAAACCAAACGTTGTCGGTCACAGCCAAGTAAAGGGATAGAAGCATAAACAAGAAAATGGGAAGTATGCACACAGCAAGAAATAATAAATCTACATCCCACTTGTATACATAGTTCTTGCCCACAGGTATGCATTTCACCCCCACCCCTGGCTCTAGGGGCAGACTGGAAGCACACATGGAAGAGGTCTCTCTCCTGTACTTCTCCTTCTGTAGCATGAATTGAGGCCTGGAAGTTATGCATAGCAAATGACTTGGCTGAGGTACTGCTAGACAGGCAGGTGAGTTAGCTGCCATCACCCAGTTGGTGGGCCAGGAAGTGCTTAGGGAAACCAAATGTAAATCTTCCTTACAAAGAAAGATTTCTATAGGGTAATGCCAGAGAGCAGAAAATAATGGTTACTATTGTCCGGTGTAAGCATATAAACTATCCTTCGTTGTTTTTAGAAGAACTTAAGAAATTCCAGGCGTATCATCCAAAATTGGAAACCAATTCTCTATGAAAAAGCACACATTCAACCTACAAATTACATTGATATAAGTCTATGGATAAAACATCTTCCTTTAAAAAAATAGTTACATGATATATAAATGAGAACAATGTCAAAATGAAAACAGGTAAATAACAAGTTGTCACTCTCAGAGCTGCTATTTTCTAAGTGAAAATTTCTTGTATAAGAAAAATCAAATTACAGCCAATGATTCCCGCATCCAAGCTATAGAGACATTGTACTGCTTATACCCCTATTGATCCTGATGCACAACAAAGATACTGAATGCTCAGATGATCTTGCATATGTTATATCAATAATCCAGGAACTGTGAAGTACTATGACTAATCACTATTATTACTATTAGACTAATTATGCATGGGGAAGAAGCCCCATGGCCAGCCGGTAATTGCAAATTCCCGGTTATACACAATGTTGATGGTGGCACGTCCCCTCCTGGCCATGGCCATCAGTAGCCATGCCGGGCCAGGCCCATGCACTCAGGGAAGATTTGGGCTTCACAGACCTGGCTTTTCCATTGCCTACAGTGTCCCAGCAGGGGAAGAAAATGCCCATTTCAGCTCTGCCACACTTTGCGGTGGTGCAGAGCTGAATGGGGCAGGTTTTTTTTTACTTCCACAAAGTATTGTGACATAATCCCAACTTTGTGAAAGTAATCCCCCCTCTGCTGCGGCAAAGTGTGGCATAACCTTCCTGCCCCGATGGGGTGTGTGAATGCTGACAACTGTGGCAGACTGTGGCCATAAGGGGAAATCTTCACCCATTCATACACAGAAAGCAGAGGGGCATGCAACCAAGCTCCAAGAAACCGACAGTGGCCAGGCATGGCTGTTCCATGCACAATAGGTCTTATTATATTCTAGATGGGGAACTCAACTGAAAAGTGGTAGGTTGTTAAAGGCAATCACATACATATACATGGAGAGTTTACAACTGGATTGAGACTCATACTAGTTTCATGCAGCACACAGACATGACCTAACTTAGTGGTGGAATGTATCCGTCAGGTCACAGCTGACATATGGCACCTCGGGTTTTCAAAGCACAAGATAAATATAAGTGGTTTGTCATTGTTTGCTCCTGCACAGCAACCCTCGTCTTCTTCAGTCGTCTCCCATCCAAGTACTAACCCTGCTCAGCTTTTGAGATCTGACAAGATTGGGCTAGCTAGCCTGGTAAGACTTAAATAAGTTGTCTACATATTAAGGCTGCTACATCTAACCAAACATATTAAAGAACATTGCATTGTATACTCTTTCTTGAGTCTCAGTAAGAAAGCTGGACTATAAGGAAAGTAAATCAAAAAATAAAAAAGTCTCTACAAATTAATCAGCTGGTAGATTTAAAAATAAATCAATCCAACAATTTATAAAACTGGCAGCTAGCTGTTTTAGGCATTTAGGTATTTCATTGTAGGCATAGAAGGAGGAATGTCTCTTATATAATGACACATGCAACATATACAAACTATGATGATTTTTGTCTTTAGAACTATTGCTGTTTCACATGCACATCGATGCAAGTTAATTTGATTTATGATTTCATCTAATAAAACATGTATTAATCAACCAGGAAAACAATCTAAGATGGTCAACTCAAAAATAAATCCATTTTATTAAATAGGGTTTAATCCCAGAAAAGTAATCTTAAAACTGCAGCCTAAGATTTGTCTAGCTAGGTGACAGCAAGGAGTATAATAAAATATATAGAAACAATCAACAAGATTTTCACAACCTGACTTCAAACTTGTATTTTTTTCATAAATGAAGCCTACACTAAATATATGCAACTTTTAGTAAAGCTAAGGCAAATATATCAAATTCATTAATAATTTGCAGAAGTTCAGGGATCTGCCACTTGAAAGTATGAATTCAGCTGTCTGTGAAGTAGTGTCATGTATTTGTTTAGAAAATTTAAAAGCCACAGTGTACCTTGGGTCTAGATTGTAGTAATCCATTAAAAAGGGGTTATCAAGTCATTTCAGGAAATTTTTGTCCACTTTCATCTTCAGTCTCACTGAGAAAGACAGTTTACAGTGAACCCTAAACAGAATTACACTCTTCTAAATCAGCTGAAGCCAATGGGCCTAGAAAGGTATAACTGTTCCAGTAAGGCACTGATAGGTACTTAACTAGGAAAGTTGGTCTTATTTTTCAGAAATAACCCCTGCTGTAATTAACTTAATATAACAGTTTTTGAAGGTCACTAATGTTCAATTTGTTCATTACTACTACACAATAGTTCTATTATAAAAATGTATGTTTGTTTTGGATTTTAACGTTTTATTAGTGGCACAATTTTGCAAGCTAAATCACAGATTTCAAATTTGGTAATTAAGTTCAATAACTTATTTCTACGGGGGGAAAGGTACATACTACATGCAATTAGACATGTGAAGTCCACTTTCCTATGTATGGGTCAATTAAATGTAATCATATATGTTTAATAAACAAAAGATATCAGAGAGACAAATTCACTTGCATTAACTTGACAAGAAATACACACAGAAAGCGGCAAACTGTTAATTGTAATTGTCTGTGGGACCTACCACTAGGAGAAGATTAATCCTAATTAATTTTACCTCATTAATAATTGTCTAAATATGTTATATGTATAAAGGCTTTTTAGTGGGGGTTTGGAAAATTATTCCAAGCAGGAGTCATCAGAAAGGAAATCCAACGGTTCAGTACTAAAAACAGCCATTTAATATTAGAATCTAAGAGGAGGAACAGACAGGATACCCTTCCAACCCCCAAAACAGTCTCCCTGCTTTCTGGCATTCCACCACTAGAGGACAACTGGCATGCTGGTCTCAGAACTGGGGTGGGGTGGGGAGTTCCATCATCTAGACCAGGGGTAGTCAAACGCTGGCAGGGGGTCCTGGGAATTGTAGTCCATGGACATCTGGAGAACCACAGGTTGGCTACCCCTGATCTAGACCCTCTCCTTTGTCTAAGCAAAATCTATTGCTTCCACCTTGGCCAGGTGTGATGCCTTTGCTTTTATAGGATTACCTGCCCCAATCTCATCTGGCCTGTCTTCAATCCCCTTCCACCTGCTCTACGTTGGGTACCATAAAAGGAAAGGAAAACCTTTCCTGTCTCTTCCCCCTGGTAACTGCCTCCCTGAACTTCTATTTCCCGCTCAAGGCTGGCTCTTAGTCTCTCCCGTTATGGCCTTTCTTAAGTCCAAGCCTCATGTCTACACCTCTCCCCGCCACTGTTTGGATCCTTTCCTTGTTCTCAGCTGTGTCAGGGCAATCTGCCTGGTCCCAGCCAAATCCTTCTTCTAATCAGCTGTTCTGGGGTCGTATCAAGAGTGGATATTGGCTCCAGAGATTCTTCACAAGCTCCGCTGATGTGTTTTAGTTACTTGTCACATGGATCCTGGAAATGCAAATTACATGGTTTCTGAAGTAGAATCAAAGAATTTGAGAGTTTTACAGCCAGTAGCAAAGAGCCTCTTGTGGTGCAGAGTGGTAAGGCAGCAGACATGCAGTCTGAAAGCTCTGCCCATGAGGCTGGGAGTTCAATCCCAGCAGCTGGCTCAAGGTTGACTCAGCCTTCCATCCTTCCGAGGTCGGTAAAATGAGTACCCAGCTTGCTGGGGGGTAAACGGTAATGACTGGGGAAGGCACTGGCAAACCACCCCATATTGAGTCTGCCATGAAAACGCTAGAAGGCGTCAACCCAAGGGTCAGACATGACCCAGTGCTTGCACAGGGGATACCTTTACCTTTTAGTAAAGACCCTCTTGTGGCGCATGGTGGTAAGGTAGCCAAAATGCTGTCTGAAGCTCTGACTATGTGGCTGGGAGTTTGATCCCAGCAGCCAGCTCAAGGGAGACTCAGGCTTCTATCCTTCCAAGGTCGGTAAAATGAGTACCCAGCTTGCTGGGGGGGGTAAAATGGTAATGACTGGGGAAGGGAATGGCAAACCACCCTGTATTGAGTCTGCCAAGAAAACACTAGAGGGTGTCACCCCAAGGGTCAGACATGACTCAGTGCTTGCACAGGGGATACCTTTACCTTTACCTTACACCCAGTTGTATTAACAATTTGTTTTAGCTTTCTCCCCTGTTGCTTCAGTTCTGCTTTTCCCTGCCTCAAACCGCACTGCTTTTTTTTCCAGAGCCCATGTTTCAGTATGTTCTACAGTATAATATCGATATAGCAATTCAATCCTATATTGGCAGCATTGAAAAACTTGCAGCTGTCAAGCTACGTAGAAACAAGAGGAGAAAAGTAGCTCATTAGGTAGTTGGTATTCGTTGCATGCACTGGCTGGTGTTCAGCAAAAGGGGTGCAAGTGGCTTTGTGAGAAATGGCAAATAAAACCTGCAAGCCAAAAAGGGAGCTGAAATGGTTGTGTCTGAAATGGCATTAAAACTGTAGTTGCCAGTTGCAAATGGATTTTTTAATGCCATTTCAGACACAACCATTTCAGCTCCCTTTCTGGCTTGCAGGTTTTATTTCAGATTTCAAAGCTGTTTGAAAGAGGCCTTTGTCTAATCTAGCAGTGATATTCTTCTTTATTATTTCACTAGTTTCAAAGCCCCTTTATAAAAAGGGGTTTTGAAAGGGGAGAAGGCGCGTGAGTCCAGCAGGGAGGGAACCCCCAGCAGCCGCGCTTTGCGCGACTGCTGGGGGTTCCCTCGGGCGGCGGTCTGACGCGGCGAGAGGCGCGAGCAACTGCGAGCCGCGCTGCGCGCGGCTCGCAGTTGCTCAGGCTGGGAATTGGAGGGACCAGTCGGCAGGCACTTAGCGCCTGACGATTGGTCCCTCCGATTGTCTGTCGTGAGGAAGGGTCCAACCCGGACCCTTCCTCATCACGGACAAAGCCCACCTCTAGGGGGCTTAACGAATTATTTAGTCCGTGGCGCCTGTGGCGCCATGGGCTGTTTAAAGATAATAAATGAAATAACATAATTTCCCTCATAAGCTAGTTATATAAGGAAAAATGCTGAGTTCCAACCATTTATTTTCTTAAGTTCTGTCTAGTGAAATCTGCACGTTCCAACGCTTAACAAAATAACACTTTTTTTGATAAATTTATCTTGGGACCAGGCTTTCTCTTCTACATATATTTGTGGGTTGCAAGTTTATCCATTGGGGTTACATGCCAGATTGCCCTCAACCACTCCTTTCTTTCTGGAACTGCTTCCTTTTCCTGCTACCATAGAACAATCACTATATTTCATACAACATTCAGCTTCATAAGCAAGCATTCATATTCTTTTTGTATTTTACTGGAAAGGTCACCTAGTAAATAAACAGAAAACACAACTTACAATTTTCTCAATTTCTTTACGAATGTGGCTCCAAAAATTAGTTGCCAGGATGTACTCCCATGACACACATACATCACAAATGCCTGCTCCCTATTCCTGAATTTCCCACAGAACGTGGAGGGATATGCAAAGAAGCAGAGACTACGAGTGTGTAAACAATCTGATATTTTTTTGGATTCAGGTATATTAAACCATGAAAAGTTTGGTATTTCCCAATAATCTTGAATCCCAATACTGGTATGATATTTGGATTCAAGGAATATTCAGGAATGCCCAAATTATTTGACTCCATTATTGTCTATTTCTCTCACAATGGGAGAATTCCTGGAGGGACTAAAAGAGACAGTGATACACCTGCTACTGAAAAATAGATCTTTAGACCCGCGATACCCCAACAACTATCAACCCATCTTGCACGAAGTGTTTCTGGGGAAAAAATGGTGGAAAGGGCTGTCGCGAATCAAATATCATTATTCCTGGAAGAAGCTTCAGTCCTAGACCCATCTCAGTTAGGTTTCTGGCCTGGTCATGGGGTAGAGACCGTGCAAGTTGCACTGATGGATGACCTCCATTGCCAGCTGGACTGAGGTGGGTCAGTACTGATGATACTACTAGATCTCTCAGCAGAGTTTGATACAGTCGACTATAAGCTTCTAGCTCATCAACTCATCAACAATGGAATATGGGGGACAGCCCTCCAGTGGCTGGTCTCCTTCCTCCAAGGTTGTCAACAGCGGATAGCAATAGGAGAGAGATTATCAAGCCACCAACGACTCACTGGTGGAGTCTCACAAGGATCAGTCCTCTCTCCAATTTTATTCAACATCTTCATGCACCCACTTGCCCAACTCATACAGAAGTTCAGACTTAGTTGTCATCAATAGGCAGATGACACACAGCTCTTCCTCCTGATGGATGGCCATCCTAACTATTCCCCAGAAACATTAGTCAGCTGCTTGGAAGTAGCGATGAGGTGGCTCAAGCTGAGTTGTCTGAAGCTCAATCCTTCAAAGACTGGGGTAGGAAAGGACCATGTGAGGAAGCCCGTCTGCCCATCCTGGATGGTGTGCAGCTTTCAATGGCTCACTCTGCCAGGAACCTGGGTGTGATCCTGGATGCTTCCCTCTCAATGGAAGCTCAGGTTATGAGGGTAGTGTGGCTGGCATTTCACCACCTTTGCCAAGCCAAACTACTAGTGCCCCAATTGGCCCTGGAACACCTAGCCATAGTGATCCATGCGACGGTCACCTCTAGACAGGACTTCTGCAACTCGCTGTATGCAGGCCTGCCCTTAACCTTGATCTGGAAACTACAGCTGGTCCAAAATGCCAGGGTCCTCACAGCAACACTATGGAAGCCCCACATCCGGCCCATTCTCCTCAAATGCAGTGGCTACCAGTTGAACTCCAGATCAGGCTAAAGGTTCTGGTAATCACCTTCAAGGACATATGCAGCCAGGGCCCAGTGTACCTCAAGGACCACCTTTCTGCCTTTGCCCCTCAAAGAGCTTTGTGCTCTGCCACCACTAACTGGCTATTGGTCCCTGTCCCAAAAGAAGCCCACTTGACCTCAAACAGGGCCAGAGCCTTCTCTGTCCTGGCCCCTACCTGGTGGAATGAACTCTCCCAGAGGAGATCAGATTCCTGACAGACCTAAAACAGTTCCGCAGGGCCTGAAAAAGGGAGCTCTTCCAACAGACATTTGGTTGAGGTTGACCGGAACCAGCAATACCCGCTTGGCCCCTGAACCTCCCCTCCCAGGAATCCATGTACCCCAATTAAATCTGTTATCCTGTTTAAACTGTTATATTCTGTTGTTGTTATTGCTACCATTGTTGTATTCTATTTAACAAAAAAACTGAGTTCAATGTATTGTTATTTATGTTCCACGTGAACTGCCCTGAGCCTCGCGGGACAGCGGTATACAAATAAATAATAAATAAATAATATAATGACTATAAATCCTGAATATTTTTGGAAACCAGAGGGCTAGCCATTTTGGATAGCCAGAAAAACAACTGAATTAATAACTAATAACTGAAGTAATAACTGAAGTAATAACTTTTTTGTGTATTTCTTTTTCATTTTGGATTACCCAAATAATAGTGGAGAAGTCAGACTCTTCTTCCAGACTAGTTGGAGGGTTAGGAGACAATTTTCCTTAATGCCTTTCTTCAAGAAATGTTATTAATTTATTTAATCAATCTTTTCCTGCAGGGACATTCTTATGTTCTTATGAGACGCAAAACACAGTGTAAGTTTAGTTGGTGTTATTTGTGAGCCAGGCTGTTATCCACCAATTCTATGGAAGATGCACTATTTTTCAAGTTTCACATGCCAAGGAGAATTCAGCTGTTCCTATATCACTCACACCAGGAGGTAAAGCCAGACCTGTCTCAATTCAGTATTGCTGCAGTTTTCATACTCCCTTCATCACTGTGTTTGATGTAGCATCTAACTAAAACCTCAGGGAAAAGTAAAAATCTTGATGAAAACACAAGAATCTTTCCACTGCAGAAGTCATACAGAATTCAAGTTCAAGGACTGGATAGAGATGAGCAAGTGGGAACATAACCAGAGTTCCGGTTCCCCAAGACCTACTCTCCACACCTAAATACTTTTGTCGTCACATATTCAATCATTAGCAATCATTATAATGATTCTAAACAAGTGTCAGCTTCAAAATATTCAGAGACACTTTCACAAAAATCAGCAAAAAATGGTAGGCGATTGCACTGTAATTTGCATTTGGCTATATGGCTGGGGAGACACCATATAGCAAAAAAGGCTGGTTGTAGCTTTTTCTCATCCTTTCTCACGCACAAAGACCATAGCGCAAGTGGAAATTTTCTGCTAGATCAAATCTGAATTGTTTGTGATCTCTTGTGTATCATCATGTACAGAATTGAGAAAGCTTTGCCATCACTCTAACTTGGATATGTTATCATCACAGACAAGTTCTGTGGAGAGGCCACATAAAAATATCTGAATAAATAATCAAGCTAATTGCACTCACTCCCAATTTATGGCTCTCTAAGTGTCCATGGGGTCCATGGGGTCGCGATGGGTCGGACACGACTTCGCACCTAACAACAACAACAAAGATGTGAGGTGACCATTATCACTGAATACTTGTCAGTGACCTTGAAGATCTGCTTTATTCACCGGGGCTTTTAATGGCATGTGTGTTGACCCCATTGTATTGTTGTGTGATGTCTTGGTTATGTATTATAAGCTGCCTTGTGCCATGGACATAAACCAGTTAAGCTGAGGCCCATTAGGACTGTAGACGCCATGGATGGCAAGGACTTTCTCCAGTATCCCAGAGAATGCCCTTGAACTACAGTGTGACAGTGGGAAAAAGTACTTTAAAAACTTCCAAAAGAAGTTAACCTCAGAAAATAATTTTATTTTCAATGAAGAATTTCTTTTAGGGCATCGTTTTGGCTACAGCTTCATACTGATTGAGATTAATGACAAAGGCCTTCAAGGACATACCAAAATTCAGAGGAATGCTTTGTGCATTCTCCAGAAATAAAGTAGTAGATCTGACTGCATTATAACAGAGCACTCGGTGAATTTTTGTCTTCAGAGGCAAAAGTCCTCGGTAAACATACAGGGGCTCAGTCGTCGCTGGAGTTGAACTGCACTCTGCTATCCATGATAGAAAAGAAAATCTTATCTGCAAGTTACAGATGTTCTTCAAAAGACTTAATAGAACACAAGAACATCTTTCACGTAAATGAAACAAATGTGTCATTGCAACTCTCGCAGTCTTCCATAATTAAAAGCAAGACCACCAGCTGATTTCTTTTATTTTCAAAAAACGCAACATGATGAGCTCTAGGAACGCAACCTTCTTCAATAATGTTTTTTTCCCCCTCCAGAAAGTAAGAATCTACCTGTTGATCCTTAGGCAAACAGTAGTAGTTGTCCAGTAGTCATCACAAAGTTTAATTAATTCTGCTTTCCTGTGGGCATTCAATATTCATCGCAACAGTCAAAACACGGTCATTAAAATCAGTCAAAACCTAGGAGTGTGTTTAATCTAGAGGAATTGGTGCACCCTATGTATCTTTCTCTTGTGGTCTTTAATGGCTCACAGCTGGCAAGTAGGGACTGTGACATGCCACAGCAGGACCCAAACCAAGGGGGAAAATTCCTCATAATTTAAGAAACTGACTCCACATTGACACTGAGAAGTACTAACAATTTAAATTGATGTCATGAAACAACTGGGATTCTTCTTCAGATCTAATGGTTCTGTGAAAAATATTTCCCGGGAAAGGGTAACTATCCCGTAGAGATGAAGGAAGAGAGAATTTGTGAATCTCTCTGAAGTAGGCCACCCAAGGCCAACAATCTTACCTCCGTTTTAAAATATTTACCACTGGAGTAGCCAATAAATGCAACTTTGCCAGTGCTAGAACCAATTTGTATCTGTGGCTTAGCTGGATCACAACCATTTATGGTAGTTTCTAAAAAAATGCTCTTATATTCGTAGCACTGTGATGCAGAACTAATGTAATCTCCAGGGCTCCAAATTGGTAATTGTGGGTGTGTCCGTAAAGTGCCAATTTTCTGCCTACTTATGATGACGCCATAGGATTTTCAAGGCAAGAAATAAACAGAGATGAGTTGCCATTTACTGCTTCTGTGCAGTGATCCTGGACTTCCTGGATGGCTTTCCATCCAAGTACTAACCAGGACCGACCCTGCTTGGCTCCCAAGATCCAAGTCAGGTCAATCAATGTTCACATTCAATATGAAGCTCTTGTTAAGTGGCTGAGATAAGCATTCTGAGTAATTTAATTTTATACCATGAAAGTAAGCATTAGAAGAAGCGAAGCAGAAGAGGAAGAAGAAGAGTTGGTTCTTATATGCTGATTTTCTCTACCCAAAGGAGGCTCAAAGTGGCTTACAGTCCCCTTCCCTTTCCTCTACCCACAACAGACACCCTGTGAGGTGAGTGAGGCTGAGAGAGCCCTGATATTCCTGCTTGGTCAGAGCAGTTTTCTCAGGGTTGTGGTGAGCCCAATTTAAGAAATAGTTATGTTTTGCTCTCTAATTACAGTAAATCCCTATGACCTATGCCCATCAATATTTTGGCTACACCATTCTGTACCAACTGTAGCTGCTAGGCAGTTTTCAGTGGCAGCCCCACATAGAACACTTTTTTTTTTGCTTTCAAGTCATAGCTGATTTATGGTGACCCTTTGGTATTTTTGTTCTTGTGGAGAGGAGAATGATGTAAGCCGCCTTGGGTTCCTATTGAGGAGACAATCGGGGTATAAATTAAGTAAAGTATAGTTGTGGTTAGAGTGTTGAACTAGGATCTAGGAGACCAGGATTAAAATCACCACTAGGGTTGAGCTCTTTGGCGCCGGGAGCGACTAGATGCTTCGGGCGCCGAAGTGCCCAACCCTAACCACTAAGCCATTCAAGCTTGCTGGGTGACCTTGGGCCAGTAATTCAGTCTCAGCCCAACCTGCTTCACAGGGTTATTGTAAGAATAAAATAGAGAAAAGCATAACAATATAAACCACTTTGGGTCCCTATTGGGGAGAATAAACGGGTAACTTAAGTAAGTAAATGATCATAACTTGAGGATATGTTTTAATCATTAATGAATTTATGAAGAGTGCAACATCAGGAATAATTCTATGGTTCAAAAACAATCTTCAGGATGATGCGCATGAAAGCAACACAAACTTACAAAGTAATTACAGAAATAG
Source organism: Paroedura picta (assembly GCF_049243985.1). Lineage (NCBI taxonomy): Eukaryota > Metazoa > Chordata > Lepidosauria > Squamata > Gekkonidae > Paroedura > Paroedura picta. Next base: position 18,115,012 of record NC_135377.1, read on the forward strand.
TACAGGCTTCAGTAACCACATGCCTGAAGATTCATGATCAATAGTAAACAGATTTCATTTGCCCCAATTGTCTGCAGAAAACTGAGGTAAACATGAAGCCAGCTAATATGGCATTTGGAAATTATCCACTGGGGACAATGGTCTTCGTAAGGATTTCTGTAAAATCTGGCCTAGCACTAGAATCCATTAGGTGCCTAGAATAGGAATTTAATCGATAATGCTTGCATTAAGTGGAGTATATGAGTGTACTTTCTCTAAATAAGAAATTAATTCATGTGTTTGATGTAAATGCATCAAAACATATTGTTTCATAACTTGCATATATGCATCATGATACATTTTTAGTATATAATTTTCATATACTGTTAGTGACAACTTATGAAACAGATGCTGGAACCATTTTCCAAATGTGGAACAAGACAGGGAGGAGACAGTTTATTCAGCACCTATTTTATACTGCGCTGCAATAGTTGTGTATATATAATGTAACTTGTGTTAATTCAAACATCAAACCAAGTCATAGTAAAGGCGGTAAAAGGATTCCTTCCCAGTTGCAATCCCCATCATACACATGGCATCCCCCCCCCCCCAGTTCCACAGGAATCCATGCTTATATGCCCCATTTTGTTAGGAGTTCTCCCCTGGATTCTACTCCAGTAAAGTGGGAATTCTCAATAGGATTTGGCATGATGGTTCTCAATTGATCAGCAAACCAGGACCAGCAATTGAATCTAATAACGTTTAAACAGAAACATAAATGGACTTAGTGCACTTTCACTTGTGCAACACCTAGTGTTCTCCTACCTGTATATTACAGGGCTCAGAAATTGGTTGCAACAGTTTTTAGGCTAAAAAAAATCAGCGGGAAGTGGGGATACAGTACACTTGACATTGCAAGTGGCTACATTAGTTTTCTTACATTTCCACTTGCTCAAGGGCTCTACTGCAAACAGACAATTTACAGTGGATCCAATCTAATGGTGTGATGATTGGTGCTATGGCTTATATATTTATTTATTATATTTATATACTGCCCTCCCCGAAAGCTCAGTGTGAAAAACAAAATTAGCGTGACTACTGCGAAAGCAAAAAAATTCTGTACACAACTAGTATTGAATTTCCCACAGACTGTACTGCCTGTGCCTACCTTTAGTCAGGGATGCTTTATTCATGTAAGCACTAAGTTTAATTGTGCAGTATCCTGATTCGGAACAGGGCCAGCTGAAACTAGTCTCCAAAAGATCTCCAGCTCCACAAGACTCACCTCTCAGCAGTAATCTCTCAATTCACAGCATACATCTCTTGCCTCGCTCTTGTTGGAGCTCTCCAATCAACTGGATTCTGTCACAGTGGAGCAGCTCATCCACTTAGACTGTTGTCAGCTCTGCCATGCTTTCACATGACCTGAGTATTGCTTTCAAGTAATCCATCGTAATAACCTGAGAAATATTTCAGTTTGGTTGTGGTTTTCTTACTTTTTTAATACCAAGAGCATGTTAAACATTTAGTATGTATTGGTTGGAATCATGGTGAGAGCATCCTAATAATGAGGCCTTCAGTACCTGATTAATTGCAGAAATGACCAAAATAAATACACAGGATAAGTATTTCCTCATTGAATAAGTATAAGGTAACTTCAAAACCCATAGCCACTGGTTGCCATGCAACCTGCTATAGTATTATGGCAAAAATAAGCTGTGCTTGAATTTTCCATGCCCTCTCGCTCAGCCGTCTTAATGTTGTGATACTCTAATGCTTCTCAGCTAACTTCCATTAAGTAGGGTTTTTTTTTCCTGTGGGGTAGAATTCCAAGGTTAAAATGATTAAATAACTTTTATGGTTGATCAAATATAAGCCCTTATTATACACAGTAGGCAAAACCATACATTTTAATTACTTCACTATCAAAGATCTCAGTATTTACATTTAAATTTTTTTTCACTTACAATTCTAAATTTAGTTTGACCTTCAGGCAGCTCCACCCCCACCTCAATATTCTTGGCCTTTATAAATATTTTTCTTTCTTTTTAGAATATATTTCTATTTTAGAAAACAAGATGATACAAAAATGACACAAAAGGAGGGACTATATTTTAAAAACCACCTATATCAAAAATCATTATATGCCCGGGTATAGAACAGTAAATATTTCTCCCCAATATCCCCTTCATTACAAAGATATTCTTAAAAATACAATAGCCATTATGTCAAACATTTTTAATTTCAAATTTCATAACTGATGCATTTTACAACTATATTATTTTCATCATACCTTCATATTCTGTAACATATTTCATTGTTTCTACATACCAGTGATAGCTTTCAATATACCCCAATTCAAAAATTAAAAAGAAATTATTGTGAATATATTTTTGTTCAAAATCCACTTCCTCATGCCTTTATATTAAAAACTTGTTCTCATTTTGCTTCTGTATTTTAATATATTTATATGCATTACAATGGATTTATATAGTTTTTAAACTGTTTCTCATTCTAAATTTGTCTCCTGCTTACATAATAAACACACCATCTCTCCTGAAATTTTGAAATTAATCTGTTTCTCAAATTAGTTGTAATTTTTGCCATTACTGCATAATCAACATTTATTTTCCCATTCTTCTAAACTTGGACAGACTTCTAATTTCCATTTTGGTGTGTATTATTCCAATTATTTATTCCAAACCCATTGATAATTTGTTAGGCAATATTCCTAATAACATGTTCTTAGTTTCCAATGGGAATTAAACTTCTAATATAGTCTGTATTTTTCCATGTATTTCTTTCTAATAACTTTTTGCTTTTTTACAAGTCTGCCACATATGGTAAAAGTTCTATCTATATCTTGACATTTCCAACATTTTCCTTTATAATTTTTTTCTACTTTCTCAATATCCTTTGGTGTAATATACTATCTGAAAAACATTTTATACCAATTTTTTCTTAACACCTGACTGCCTGCGAAATTAATTTATTTCCCCCATAACCACTCCTACTGATGCATTTTCTTTCTAAAGTTCTGATCCATTTAACCATATTGTTTCTAACTTATAATGTATATATCCATCATAATAAATGATATTTTTGTTTTGTAATCAGCTGTATGAATTTTTTATCGCTCTTAAAGTTCCACTTTCTGTGTTGATAATCTTTAGTTTTGGAATAGATTGATAATATAGTAGCCATTGAATGTTGATTTGTTTCTCTCTTATATCTTGTCAGGATTTAAGTTTCCCTTGATCATCTACCATATTTTACTTCTTGTATTCTTACCATCTTATCATAATAAGCTTTTACCGAGGAATTTGGAGGATTCAACATATCCCAGAGTTTAAACCATATTCCTCCAGGGTATAGTGGAGAAGTGATCATGGAGTATCTGGGGCTCTGGGAGGACAGATTTTTAGATGGAGGAACCCAATTTGCAGCATAGCTGATGGTGACTTTAGTGCCACTCATCCAGACATTCCACCAAACCAGGGGGTCCAATTATATGGGCCCTAAAGAGGGTACCCCCATCCTCCGTTGGTTTCAATGGAAGGGGGGAAGGCATTTAAAGGAAATATGGTCCCTTTAAATGTCTTTTGGAAGCCATGAGTATGTTTAAATGTCTTTCTGTACATGCTGAGTTCACACAGAAGGTGTTTAAAGGGATGGCAATCCCTTGAAATGCACTATAAATTTGACTATCCAGCTATCTTGAAAAATCCTGAATATTTTTGGCATTTTCCAGGGACAGCCACTTCAGATAGCTGAAATTCAATCCCAATCTATATCCAGCTGAAAGAATGGCCAGGAAATACTTTTTAGGTAACTTTTGGCTATGTTTTCAGCTTGGATATACCAAATGCACACCCCTATCCATAAATAGTTGTGTAAACTTTAATCTAGATCTGCTGATTCAAGTTTTACTTTTCTTTGTCCATAATCTAGACCAAACCTGCCACTTGAAACTGCCAATCCTCTCTTTTTCTAATCTTGGAGTATTTTAAAATACTAAAATAATTTAAAAACCAAGAATATTTTCCCATAGACAGCTATCCTATACATATATGGGAATATTTAAGCATCTATTAATCCTACTGTTGTTTCTTTACTTAAGCAAGTATAAGTTTAATGACGTATGTTGGTAGTATATTCCCTTATTTGAAATAATGCACAAAACAAAGTTAACTAATCAATAATTGATCATACTTACATTCTGTTAACACTGAAAATTAATTTTATATTTAATACCATTATTGAATTTTTTGAAGGCATTTCATACATCAAAAGTAATAAACCATATTCTCAATCTGGGATTTAGTATTACATCTTCAATCTGGTGTTTATAAGCAATTTATTTTTCAGCAACAATAACCTCTAAATATTGAGCATTGCCACAAATGTATAAGATCCATCACTTAAAGTTTCTGTGCAAGGTGAATTTCCTTTTGTTTCTTAAATTATTATGCAGAAAGAAAATTAATACAGGCAAAAATGACTTAATAAAGGTCTTATACATCCATTTATTACCAAAAAAAAAGTAATGCAATTTAAAATCTCTCCATTAACCTCTAACACTCATGAAAAAGGAGATTTATTAGGAAAGAATAGAAATACCATTTGGTTAATTTACACTATAAATATTTCAAAATAAAAATATAGTACCTTACATTTATTAAAAGGGGGGCATTATGACATATTTGCCTTCACATTATTGATGGGAAAATCTAGTCCATTGATAGTACCTTAAGGGAAAGCAAAATTGTGTATTTAGATTCAAAGAGATTTAGTAGCTGAAACGGCAATATTTTGCAGCAAAGCTATTTTACAGAAATTAGAACAGCAAATTATAATATTATGGACATCTTAGTGTAGCTGTTTTATCACTATCTCTGTCTCACCACAGATCTGAATATACTTGTACAGCAAGATATGTCTGCATGTCTTATGCACACAGGCATATACACACCCAAATACACACACAGATCTATGCTATATAAACTCATCACTTGGCAATATAAACACTTAAGCAATTAATAAAAAATATTGGGGACAGTATTGTTCTAGAGAAGGCATCGGAATGACTATCTGACATGGGCTCAGAAAGACAAGTAGGCAAAAGCTTTGAAATCCAGATCCAATAATAGCTCAGGCATATGGGGTGTAATAGCGTGCACACACGCACACACATAAGTAATAATGTTCACATGCACACATGTAGCTGGCTTCCCTTTATGAAGTGACTGTTTCACAGGCTCTTTTCAGCTCTATACGCTTTGTGTCTGTTTAATGTGGCACCTCTGCAGTGCTGTGTTTTCAGTCCTGATGTTCCAAATAGTTCCTGACGTCGGGCTTTCACATGACAACTTTTACACACACACACACACACACACACACACACACAATTAACAATAGGGTGCATTTTAATAAAGAGGGAGATCTGCAAGCACCCGCTTCTATTTACTTTGACGAAGACAAAAGAAAAAAACATTTAGAGGGAGAATCTTGAGCTATTTTAAAGAAAGGTAAGCAGAGCAGACGGCATGTTATGTGACACATTGTCTTGTGTTTTCAGAGACAGATGGGGGCACTATCCAATATGCTCAAACAACTTCATGTACAAAAACAGGATAATCACAGCTCACTTCATGTGTGGAAGATGGTGATATAAGCGCTGAATGTGGATTTGAGCCGTTTATAATTAGCAATGCTAAAAATGCAAAGACTTAGCCGTTACTGTCAGGTGTTCAGATAATGCCATCAAGTGTGGAGACTGGAGGCCTCAAATCATTTTGTAAACTCTGTGTGTCAGAATGAAGACCAGATTTCAATTTCTTAACACACACACACTCTTTAGACCTTCTGGTGAAATTATATACAATATAAAAGAGAACCCCACATGACACAGGAACAGATATAAAGCAGGAAAGAACTTTACAGAGAAAAGTTTAAAGGATCTGTCATCGAAACTTTAAATAGGCCTTTCTCCAGCTGTAGCTAAATTATTGTACTTCTTGATACTGTTTGCTTCTCATAGCAATTGAAAGCATATGTAATTTAACAGCAGGCCTCAATCCTTTAATAAGCTGTCTTTAAAATACCTTACATGGATTACCTATCTGTAAATCTGCTTCCCATGCAGAATGTGACAGCATTATGGAAATTGTGAGTTCAGTAAAGATGGCATGTACCAAAGAGAGTCACATCTGCACACTATAAGATTATACCAACATTGGAAGTAATCTTTAGTCATTTATAATACTGCAGAATGAATAATTAAGATTAAGGGCTCTATTCTGCCCTTACTTACGTCCTACAGCTCTCTCTTTTTAAGTAAATTAAATGAGAAAAGCCTCTACAAGGCTGTCTTGTAAAAATAAGCAAAGTTGGGACGTTCCTCACCCAAATGAGGTAGAGATTGGCTGTTTGGCAAAATGGGCACCAAAGTGAAGTGCAGAGCCTCAATGGAAGCCAGTGGTACCATAAGAAACAATGGTACCCCCTTGTGAGGGTTGACTGCTTTTCCTTAGCCCTGCCCCTCTCATTTGTAAATCATATACACAAGGCGGTTAAAGGACAGAATAGTTAAGGGAGAAACGTAGACGCTAACTGGTGGTCAAGCAGGGTTTAGAAACTAGGTTCAAAATCGGGCTTTGAACCTTGATTATGATGGAATCTCAGTTAGCATTAACCTTGGATATTACCAGTGCAAGCCAAAGCCTGGATGACAGTTAAGGCCAGGCGAAGTCAAACTGCGGCCCTCCAGATGTCCATGGACTACCATTTCCATGAGCATTTGCTGGCAGGGACTCATGGGAATTGTAGTCCATGGACATTTGGAGGGTCGCAGTTTGACTACCCCTGGTTAAGGCCAACAGTGTGTATGTGTGTGTGTTGGGTGGGGGGGTCAAACCAAAAAAGACAGTAGCTCTCTGAAGCAACAAAAACAGCTCTTATTATCTGTGTTAATAGCTGGTTTCCTGGATTCAAAAATTTTAACCCTTTTCACAGATCTCTACAACTTCTTCTTGTATGTCTATAAAAGAGGGCGGGTTCCATTTGGAAGAAAGGTGGATAGCAACTGGACAGTGATCTCTTTGATGTGGCAGACCAGTTGTAGAACCTCTTCCTCCATAGTGATTCACCAGGCATCTAGCTTTCAGGCTAAACCACACGTAACATATCCTAACAAACAAATGAGCAGCCTTTGCACATGAGCAGAGGGCAGCTGCCTTTGTGAAATAATGCAAAGTCATCTTCCAATGGATATAGATTCCTTTGCATTATTAATAACTGCAGTAGATAGATGTAGTGAGATAATGTTGCATATCAATAGAGAAAATGAAGCTGAATTGGGCTACAAATATAGCCAGAGGCAGAAGTCAAAATTACAAAAGCACATAGCCTCAAATTTAGGATGTATACCAGTCCAGGGCACAATAACACATTTCCTGTTCAATATTTGGCATTTTCTACTTCAGCATTTTATTCAAGCCAAAAATTGTATTTCTTTGTGCGAAATCTGTATTGATGAGTAAGACATACACACATAGTTAATGTCTGTTACTTTGGAACATGTGGCATTTCTAGGGCTTGGCATTTGAGACAACAGATGGAGTGAAAAGGAATTTGCCTTGCGGGCTGGGGCATTACTTCTTTGTTTTTTCTAGCTCTGTGCTGGATTTTGTGTTGTTTTGTTCAAAGTCATGAATAAACTGTCATTTTAAATATTACTGAAATCCAGTTTTTATGTCTTATTTTTTAACTTGAAAAATATTATATTGCCTAAAATGTTGCTGGACATTCAAGCACAGTAGACGTTCAACATAAATTTGGAGACTATATCTATCACACATTGTGGCAAAATGCTTGATGAGATTGGGAGCACTCAAAGTCTTGTTAAAAACATGAATGCCATAGTGAGAGGGGTGGGCTATAAATTGAAAAATAAATACAGTATTTGCTGGCGTATAAGACTACTTTCCCCCCCTGAAAAACATGCCTCCAAGTGGGGGGGAGGGGGTCGTCCTATACACCAGGTGCACTTCAGTTGGGATAGACATAGCTGCCCATAGTACCGTAATGTAATGTAACAAACTCTACATTTTGAGTGGAAATGTTGAGGGGGATCGTCTTATACGCCCAGTCATCTTATACGCCGGCAAATATGGTAAATAGATACTTCAACAAAAACTATTCTTCCCCCAAAGAAGTAGAACTTATTGACTGGGACAACAATACATTATCAGAAGATTTAGGTTAAGCTTCCTCAACCAGGGTTTCATGAAACCCTGGAGTTTCTTGATGGTCCTGCCAAAGTTTCTCAAGGGGATGGGAGTTCATTCATTATATATTAAGAACTAGTCCTGAAGTGATTCAGAATGTTTGTGTAAAACCAAATCAAAAATATTTACCGTATTAACTCTAAGCTAAAACTAATACAGCAGAAACATTACAAATGCCTACATCACTCACTCACACACACACATTCACAAAGAGAGAGAGAGAGAGAGAGAGAGAGAGAGAGAGAGAGAATTATATCTTACTGTATAGTATCCAAGCAATGACAACTGTTTTTGGTAACCTTAGCAGCTGCTATGATATACAACGCAAGTTTGAGAAATGGCTTCACCTCTTCCCTTGGGAAGTGTTTGATTTAATGACCACTAAGGAATTTCAACTAAGATAAGAAACGATTCCTCATTTATGTTGTCAAATTGGTGTTTTTACCCTGAATTCATTTTTGATGTCAATATTGAAAATCTTGGAGCCACAAGGGCCTTTCTCAGTTTACTCTTCTCTAGCACAGCCAAGCATTGTAAGTTTATGAATGTGTTTGGAAAAATAAAGAATGCTGAGACAAGGTGAATTACTGTGAGTAGTTGTCAGTTGTGTTTCGTCAGATCGGAGGGAAGTGAGAAGAGGAGTGTCACAGGGCTTGGTACGGTGTTTGCTACTTTGCATCGTTTTTATCAATGATCTGGATGAGGATGGAGGGATTACTCGTTAAATTTGCGAATGGCCCCAAAGTGGGAGAAGTAGCTAACACCACACAAGATAGAGTTCAACAAGATCTGAACATGCTGGGAAAGTAGGCAGACGAGAACAAGATGCAACTGAATAAGGAGAAGAGCAAAGTTATACATCAGAATCACAAATGTGAGAGGGGTGGTGTATAAACTGAAAAATAAATAAACTAAATAAAAATGAGAAGCGTGCATACTGGGTAGAAGTAATTTTTTTTACAGTTTGCACCAGACATACAACAGAGGAAATTATACAATGCATCCCAGATAAAACATGATGTTAAAATACAAAAATATATGTATATATTATTAAAAGTAACTTTAAAACTTGGTAGTAAAATGTATAGTGGATTTTTAAAACTAGAGCAGAAATAGCTTTGAGCCTGAAACAAAATTCTCATATTTCATTTTTCATGGTGGATCCTACCAGCTCCACGAACTCTACATACTATTGAACAAAATTTAGCAACAGGTTTAGTGATTTGGGGGGATTCATCAGACAGTAATTTATTGATAATGTCTGTGTTATGTGTTACAGTTCGTCCTAACTTTTGCCTTACAAAGGGATGGATGAACTCAGCTCGGGCCTCGGCATAGAAAGGACAGTACAGAAAAACGTGTTCAAGAACTTCTACCTGGCCAGAATTACAGGGGCATGTTCTCTCAGAGAAGGGGATCCTTTTATACCTCCCTTCCAATATTGCTGAGGGTAGTGCCATGCACCTAGCCAGGGTAAAGGCTCTTCTGTGAGTGTTACTTTCCAGAGTAAAAAGATATGAGGCGGGAAAAAGAATATATCTGTTACTGAGAGGTGACCTAAAGATGGGGGAACTAGAAAGGTCTGCTTGCCGCTCAGTATCTTGAATTCTTTGTTTTATCATTTTTGTAACTTCGCGCCTCCCGATTCGTCAGTCCGGCGGCAAGGGACCAATTGTGAGCCGCGCTTTGCGCCTGCCGATTGGGCCCTCTGATCGTCATTCAGGAGGAAGGGGCCTATCGGCACCCTTCCTCATCACGGACAGGGCCCTCCTTAGGTGCCCTTAACCAATTATTTAATCCGCTCCGCAGGAGCGGTTAAAGATTATTTATTAAATATGAGCTTCTTCAGAGCCTGCCCATTATAGCCCCATGCCATTAATAAGGGTCAAACTTATTGGCTTTAGTTTTAGAACCAATGGCCTTTCTTTGTTTTGTCAGGAATGAATATACAGAAATCAATGAACAGGTTGGTAATGGCTTTACAGTAGTAGTTGCACTGAGTTTCAAGGACTATGGCCCTGAATTCTGCCTTCTCCCTCACTTTACAACTGCTGTGAATCAGCTCACCAAAGTATCATCAACTGTATCCTCTTTCAGAGATATAGTCTTATTTTACTAATAAATTGAAAGGGGGGATATTACAACATCAACAACAAAAAAGCATGTTGTCATCTCTCCACTACCTATTCCCGAATATGAGCTGTATTATTAACAGGCCACCCAACCCTACAAAAAAGATGAATGCTGCAAGTTGAATGCAGCCCAACAACCATGTATGGTGTCGCACCAGGGGTTCAATGAACCTCTTGTAGACAGGTGGTTGCAAATAACACCAAGCAAAACCTAATACATGACTGGAGAATTGCATTTAACTTGGAGTATCAGACATAGTACTGAGCTTCTGTAGTATCTTAGAATTTTTCTATATATAGAAATACTGGATAAGAGACCATGTTCACCATAAACATGAAACATGGTATAAGTTATCTCACTCTGTGTAAACGGATACTTGGTCACAACATACTTACTCACACTGCTTAGATATTATAAAGAAATTAAGGGCCAAGTCTGTTGCATTCAGGAATACAACAGGCGCTAGATTAGGGGGGTGGAGTGGAAGAACTCTGTGGATGGCCTCCCCCTCCTCCCCGTACCTGGAGAGGCTACAGGCAGTTATTAGGGAACTCACTGGCAGGGGCAGTTCTCATGTGACAGGGATCTGCAGCCTCCAAGCCTCAGAAGGAAGTAGAAAGAGAAGGAGGTGGTCAAAGGTGGGGTAACGGAAGGCGACTGGCTGGCTGCTAGACAAACAGGCAAGCCGGTTGAAGGAGGAAGCATTCAGGGGTGGGACAGCCACCCTGAGTAGGTGTTAAGCGCTGAGTGGCATTTAAGCCATGAGACACGCTCCTCCTCCAAGGCCTAACCAGAAATATAGTGGAGCAGATGGTAAGTTGAAGGCTGATTGTAAAAACCCAACTAAACAGGAACGAATTGTGACAATGTCTTATTTATGCATGAACTATGACGATCTTTTGGTGTTGGAGAAACAGGTATACCAAGAAACAAATACTTTCTAGATGTTCCCATGAATAAAGATGGAGGGAACAGAAATTAAACTAGACAATTTCCACCAAATTTATTTGGAGAGAGCTGAACCCTTGGTGACGTTTTCATCAGTACTTTGCACCAACACACTTTTCAGCTGAACTAGGTTTTGAGGTCAATATATAGATAAAGTTATTTTTGCAGCTCCTTCATTCAACCCAAAATGATACAATGCAAGTTTTGGCTTCTATTTTTTTTCTTTTAAAATGAAGAGTAAAATCATATCCATTGTTTCATCTCCAGTGTCAATTCCCAAGCCAATCTATAGGAAGGCTGACCTTGCCACCTCACATAAACTTGTCTTTGACAGGAGATGGTAATGACAGCGTGTATTGGATCTACAGAAATATGGCAAGCATTTTCATTGCATAAATTATTTTTATCTTCTTCCTCCCCCCCCCCCCCCCAAAATATACTACTATGAGATGCAACACTCTGTCAATCTCTTGTTTCAGTTTATGGGATTCTGCAAGACTTCTGAACACCAAAATGAGATGCATCTTGCAAAGACAAAGCTAAGGGTAGAAAACAAAATATTGAAATGTTTGAGAGTCTGGACTTCTGCAAAAGTGCCATCATTGTATCTGGTTTATTTTGGAATCATCTTCAATATCACTACAGTATTTCCCTTCAGCTGATTGCCTAATCTCATTCTTTTATCTAGAATCATCAGACTATACCTGTTCTGATGCACTACTTCACCCACATCAGCCTGCCACAAAAGATCCTGACAGACATAGGAACTCTGCAAACAGGCCAGGAGCAGCAGCCTATAATAATCAACCAACAAACAAACAGACAAAAACAAACAGTGACGTTGATGAGGCAGGTGTACTAGGTTCTCCAAATACAGCAGATCTTTGTATCAATTAATCACCTGCAGACTGATGGTCTTATTGAACAACTGAAACAGATGGTGAAGACTATGCTCCACAAACAGACCCCCAATTGGCCCAATGCCTGGAATGTAGACCCCTAATGTTTGCAATCAGAGAAACCCTGCAGGCTTCCACAGACTTTGAGACCTTTAAACTCCTCAGCACACAAATGCCGCAGGATATCTTAGGCTTGAACAGTGACCAGTGGGTGAATAAGCTGCCATCTTTTGGAGCCTCCTTCAGGGAATACATTCAGAACCTGAGAGAACAGCTAGAGATGACTAAGAAACAGCACTATAATAGGGTTACATAGGAACAATTGTTCCAGCCTAGGGTCAGGTTATTTGTCAACCATGAAGCACTGGCCCTCATCAATGGCAACCCATGGCAGGGGCCTTTCTCCATTGCCAATGTTCTGGGCCCCTCTTATACAAAGGGCAATGTGACTCACATCTAAGAAAGCAGAGGCATCTCGATGTCAATGATCATTAAAAGTGGTTCCTCCAAGTTGAGACCACTCCCTGTCACTTGGTTTACATCCCAGGTGAGCTAACAGATGGTGAAATCCCTTGGAGCAACCCCAAACCAGAGGAAGACAAACCAGACCTGTCTCTAAAACAGCACAGGGATATTAGGCACTTGCTGAACTAGGTAATGGGATTTTTCTCCAATCAACAGGGTGGGTTGATCTTACCTCCCATTGTATTCTCACTCCACTGAGCAAGGTGATATAAATCCCATACCCCAGAAACAATGGTAGTCAGCTATGAGGACGATAAAGTGCTGCACCTCAGTGTGATCCAACCCTCCAACATGTGTAGAGAAGTCCCATCAAGCTTGTCCTGAGGCCAGATAGTAGCATGAGATTTTGTGTCAACTACTGAGAAGTTAACAAAATTGCCTAATTCAATGCCTCATGGACTACCCAGTACCTGACAGCTCTAGAGCTCAAACAGGGATAGTGACAGGTGCCTGTACATCCGGGTGACTGGGAAAAGACTACTTTTGCTACTTCCTCAAGGCTTGTTCCAGCAGATGGTTGACAGGGAAGTTGGCTCAGTGTGCAAGCTTTGCAATGGCCTATATCATCAGTAATCCAGATTGTCCCACTCACATCCAGCACCTTAAGCATGTTTTGCAGGCCCTAGATTGGGCTGGTTTAAGGGCCATGTCTAAAAATAGCCAGGTGGGATTCTGAGTTACAGTGCCACGGCTTCTTGATTGGAAAAAGGGACATTCCAGCCAATACCTGATAAAGTGACTGCTTTGGAACAAAGCCTTCAGCCAGTCAACAAGTGGACCCAGAGGATGCAGAGAGACCAGTCGTGGCATCAGAAATGGCATCAGAACATGTGGCATGCGGTAGGGGATGGGTGCTATCTGCTCTTACATGAGAATTGGCCTCAGCTTCCCTATCAGTGCACATGTGCATTGGACCTTCCCCTTTGCTTCAGCAGCAGATGTCCAGAAGTTGCCTCCACCTCTGTCACCACCACCTTCTTCTTCTCTGCCCACGTCATTGGCCTCATCTGAAATCCAGTCAGAAGAGTTCAGTATTGCAGGCCTTTTGGAGTTCCGATATGGTCTTGATTCCACTAGGTTGGGGCCACGGATGAAAAGGCTCTGAATATGATCAAGGCCAAGAGGATTTCTTTGGAACCAGGGATCACTAGATTGTTGGAGTAGATAGAGCATGCTGCTCTTTGGGGAATATCGGCGAGTAGACAGTCCTTGAGGTATCCATGACCCTGACTGTGTATGGCCTTGAAGGTAATACCAGCACTTTAAACCAGATTCAGTATTCAATTGGTAGCCAGTTCAGCTGCTGGAGGTTCAGAGTGATATGGGCTCTCCACAGTGTTTGGGTGTGAACAGGGGCAGCTGCATTTTGTACCAATTGTAGTTTCCAGACCGGGATTAAGGGAAGGCCCATTAGAGCAAATATATTTCTAGTACCTGCTATTATATTTTATGGCACACATAGTCAGGCCTGACAAAGTGACATTTATGTCCAATCCAGCCCTCATAACAAATGCCTTCAACTCCTCTAAACTAAGTTGAATCCTGGAGGCCAGGTTTGGAGGACACACCATCCTTGGAAAGGATCCAGGTTCCTCTTACCCATCACTTAGGTCTCTGCAAAAATATGAGTATAAATACTTTTAATAGAAAAAAAAATACCAGGTATAGAATGGTCTCAGTATTTGCCATCGTGCTTTAATTACAAATGATTAAACAATTCAGAACTAATTAAAGCAGACTGGAAAAGATTTCTCTCTTTCAGTTTTTCTTCCATAGACAACCAAGTCCAAATCCATCAGTAGCATTGTATTTGAGCCTCTACATTATATCTCTGAATATGTTCCAAAGTTTATCTTTCCCATCTTTTTCTTGTTTCTAGTTCATCCTTCTTCCAGTATCTTGCAGCGTTATCGACACTGTGCCTTTGTGTTTATAACCTTAATTGTCAAACAGGTTTTAAGGACCCTGAGTGAATAAGGTGGAACAATATTAAGGAATTACAAAAATGCCATGCAGAGCTAAGCTGGCATGCTGTTTGGATCAGTGACTCTGGCAAATGTCTGCTATTCCAAAACAGCATCATAAACCTCTGTTACTTGGAACCTGCAGAACCTCAGTGGATATGGCTTTGCACATGGGTGTTGCTATGGGCACCAGAGCAGAGGAGCCAACCACAAAAGAAGGTTGCCAGTGGGAAACAAAAGAGGGAGGAAACCCAAAGGATACAAATGGATAGCTGCCAATTAAAATTGCAGTGCTGAGATTTTGCTAGTTATCAATGACAGACTCCAGTTTACTGCAGCTTAACAGACAAGAAAATGTCCTTTGGGGCTCAAATGTAACCTAGAGATCTCTGACTTTTTAGCATGCCGAGTCCAGATGGTACTTTTTTGCTTCATGTTGTGATCAAGAGGCAGAAAGGGCATTCTAAAACAGTGGCGGTGAAAAGCAAGCACAGATCAAAGAATATGAGGGTCTTCTAGGACTGTCCTAGAATGAATTGTATCATTGTGGCTGGTAATCCTCTCCAAAAGGTACATAGGGTGAAAAGAATAATGTTTTCCAAATCAGCACACTCAAGTGCAGTTAGGGATTATTTGCACAACCATTTAGGATCTATGTCCTATCAGGGAATGAAAAAAAACTGCTTTTAAAGGTCGGCAATGTTACTTAAAAAGGTAAATACATAATAAAAGTAGTCTCAATAGTGACTCCATATCCCTCTGCTGTCCAACATGCTGAATGAACTTCATGCTGCTTTTTATATATTAGAGTTCTGTGATTTCCTTTCTTGTATTTAAATAAGGAAAATATATAAAGCATCAAATGCTATTACTAACAGATCATCATTTTTTTTCAGTGTTGCAGATAATTGTAACAGCTCCCATGACAAACCTGAGAGAAATTGACATAGGGATACAGAGTCGAACAAAAACAAGGCATCCCCTGATGAAACATCGAAAATACACACACTAGAGAGCAAAACCGGGGGGGGGGGGGGGAGAGAATATTCTAAGGGCCTGTGCATAAGATAAGGCTGCCTTGGGGGGCAGCTTGGACTTGTGGTCTTGGCCATTTATGCAGGATTTTACAAAGCCATCTATTACAGTATTCAACAAAAAGAAATACTTCAAAAAGCTTCTATTTTAAAGCTGGAAGTATAATAATTTTGTAAGTCAAAATTTGGAAGTGTTCCCAGTTTTTGGCAGTAAAATGATAATACTGGGCATATCATTTTAAAGTAGAATCTCAAGGAAGTTAATTCAGACGACAAGGTCATTTTTAGACATTTTCCTTCCTTATGTTTTGGACTGAAAATAATTCCCAAATCCTATTATTTGAAGCAGGGGTACTTACTATGTCAATCCATGCCTCCCCTGATACACATGCTACCTCTGAGATAGAGCTCTTTTTTATAAAACAAAAATCATTCTACGAGATATATAAACACACACAAAAGTGGAGGGTAACAGAATTTCTTAAGAACAACAACAACAAAAGTTTATATCAAGTATTTGAGTTCTGCCACTAAGTGGTACCCTTGAATTCATTATTTAAGCTAAACCATTTGCTCATATTATGAAAGAAAAAGGCAACACTCTTCTCAAGAAATCCAGTGTAGCTGGATTTTTATGGCCATCTGACACTCTTTACTTGCCCTAGTTGACATCCACTAGTTGCACAGAGATTAACCTGGATGCTTTGACCTTGAGTCACTGTATTCCCTTATGAGCACATGAAGACACTTTACCATCAGCTTCCTTGGTCCATAAGGGTCAGCATTTTTTACTTAGACTGGCAGTGGCTCTTCAGTATCTCGGGCAGAGGTCTCTTCATATGACGTGTCATCTGATCCTTTTAACTGGAGAGGCATAGCAAGCGGAGGCTATACCACTGAGGCTCTCCTTGAAGTCAACATGAAGTGAGACGAACATCCTGGCTCTTTGCTTTGCTCTGCCAGATCCCACAAGGGCGGAAAAGGCGGTCATATGGAAGCAGAACAAATTTCCACTTCCACATGATGCAGCCACTGGGCAGGCCCCCTTCTGGGTCTGCTGGGGATCAACCTCCAAGCTAAGAGAACACGGAAGAATCTGCGTTCCCTCAGCTGCTGCGGGGATCAACAGGGCCTGTCATGCAGCAGGTCCAGAGGAAGAGCCGGGCCTTTGAGGCCTGGCTCCTCTCTGCCATACGGTGGCCCAGAAAGGGCAAAGAATGCTCCAGACGGCTTTGCAGCACTTTACTGCTCCACAGGGTGGACCGAGCATTCATTTTCATTTTGCAAGAAGGTAGGATTGCATGGAACTCAATCCCGCCCACCTGGAAAATAACCCCCCTCCCCAGCAGAACTAATCTGCCGCTGCTTTGTTTCCGGGGAGGGGGGGGCACATTTCAGCACCAAGGCAGATGTGGCACTTGTTTAAGATGCACACAGCTCTGCAGCAATGTACCGCCAGCAGCTCAGTGCGGCCACTGCCGTGCAGAATGGGCCTCAATCATTTTGTCATTGGGTCACTGCTCTTTCTTGTTTTAAATAATTCCACTTATTGTTAGCTATGCATTCCTCATGTACCTGCTCTGTGCTATTCACACACCTGGCACCATGCACTACCTCATTATGTTCTTGCTTTATTCCTTTCTAGCTATTACAATAATATGAACCAGGAATCTACCAACCATATTTTTCCAATAAGTATGACTGCTATGTTGTATGTACAGGGGCAATACAGATGTTACCATATGAGTACAGGTCTGGTGCATGTGGACTGAAATCTTGATTTTTTCAGGATTTATATGCAGTTTGAACAAACTTATATTGGTTTTAGACTTGCATTCCTTTTTCCTTCTCACCACAAAATTTACCATTAAGTACTGTAATCAATAATCTGAGGCACAAATGAAAAGGCTTAATTTTTAGGTTCTTTATCCCTCCCTATCCAACTCTCATCCTTTTCTTCAGCACAAAACCTTTGTATTCTGCTGTTATCTCTCATAAACTCTCCAGTTTACTCTACATAAGTTCAACACTGTGATACATTTAATGATAAAGGCTCATGATACATGTATCTTGGACAGGATCTAAGCATTTGCAGCATGTGTAATTAGTATACATTTGTTTGCCAAGCACAGGGTTGATTCCTTTCTTATAGCTGCAGTATGGAGGAGCATGTAATGAGAAAACCAAATAGGCTGTATTTCCCAGAGAGGTAATCTAAAACCTTGTGGTTGTTGACTGTTTAAGGAACAAAAATATAGGGTAGAAGATCTCAATTATAGTGACTCCAGGATGTGAGTAAAAAGTCTACAGTTCAATCTGTTACTAACCTGCAAAATTGCTTAAATCTGCATGCCGACCAAATTTGCAAAGTATACCTGATGATAGGAAAGAAATTATACTTCATACTTATTAAGGGGGATTCCAAATACAGACAAATCCATTTTAGCCACAGGTCACCATGAAGACGAGTTGGTTTTTATAACCCACTTTTCACTACCAGAAGGAATCTCAAAGTGGCTTATAGTAACCTTCCCTTTCTTTCTACACAACAGACACCCTGTGAGGGAGGTGGGGCTGAGAGATCTCTGAGAACTGTGACTAGTGTGAGGTCACCCACCTGGCTGCACGTAGAGGGCTGGGCAATCAAACCCTGTTCTCCAAATTAGAGGCTACCACTGATTTTAACCACTACACTATGCTGGCTCTCTCCTGTTTTACCCTCCTGTTTAAAAAAAGCCTAAAAATGAATGCAATACTCTCCAAACAATCACAACGGAACAATGGGATGCAACGATCCATGGGATGAGTCATGCCCAAGCAAAGAATAATTAAGCAACATGCATGAAAACTCTCAATGACTTTTCCAAATTATGCCAACCACTCCACATATTTGTAATTTTCAGCTCAGATTTCGTTTACTCTTTAGTAATCTTAGGATTTAAAAAGTCAGTATAGAATATGCAGTTTGATTTATCTGTTTAAATAAAGGTGGGGTATCATAATAAAAACCCAGTAACAATCTTTACAATTTGCATGTCTGAATTAAGTACAACTGAAAGGCAATTATATATCCACTAGTAACAAAGCCCATTTTGAAAAATGCCATAAAAAGATGTGAAGGTGAAGGGTGTGAGGGTTCCTCAAGATTAGGGCAAGGCTGCCCGTGGCACAGAAAAGATGGGAGGGAGAAGGGTGGGAGGGCTCCTGTAGAGCAGGGTGGCCCAGACAGCAAGCTGAACCACCTGCAGCGAAGCAAGGGTGGGAGGGCTCTTGCAAAGTATGGTGGGCCAGCTGGTGAGCTGGGGGAGTGCAGCTAGATGGCCTCCTGCACTCGCTGGCAGGCAGTAGGATGCAGAGCATGGTGGGCAAGCCAGTTGATGTGGGCTGCTAGGGCCAACCCCCTACTTCGCTTCCCTGTTTCACCTTCGACCAGCTTTTTCTCTTTCTGGCAAGGGCCAAGTAGCAGCATGGAGGAAGAGGAGGAGGAGCAGTGGGGCAGGGAAAACCCACAATTGGCCCTCAGTAGGTGAGTGCCCTCTCCCTATTGGTGGCATGTCTCCTGTTGAGGGCCAATCATAGCATTTTGAGCATTCAAAATGTCATCAGAAGGATGTCAGCTTATATATATATGGTATGATATGATATGATGATATATATTCCTTTGTGATGCAAAATAAAACTGGAGATTATACACACAAACGGTGTAAACAATTTTAAAGTGGTTCAGTAACCAGCACATACTACTAATTAAAGACTAAACTGCTGAAATGCTACACAATCTAAAGATGCAAAATCTCCACAATATATTAAATGAGTAGCTCAATCCTATGTATGTTTAGTTAGAGGCAAATCCCACTCTTATTGAGTTTACTTGCAGGTAAGGGTGTACAGGAGGACTGCAGCCTTCCTGATATGAAATAGCAACATATGCAAAATATTCAGCATATTTCACATGACACTTCAAAAAAGCAGGAAGAGCATGGAAATTCATTTTGATATCTGACTGACAACCAAACAGAAAGACTTTAGTCTTCTCTGAAAGATTTATGAGGCTTCTCACCATAAAGGAGCCTGGATTACTGTACTGCTTACTTTATAAAATGAAATTCTGCCATTATAGGCAAGAGTTCATGTCTGTAATTATTTCAATGCACTTCTCAGTCAATGTGTCTTAGGCAGCTGAACCAGACCCTCTCTTACATATGCAGGCCATTTCATAAGAAGTATAAGAGCTTGAACAACTTTGTGTGACCTTGCATTGAATAACACTGGAAAATTGATTTGGCTCTAGTAATAAAAGACCGTCTGCATTATCTGCATTCTAATTATAATTAATATAACCAGGATAACTGCTGTATTATTTACGATTAGAGCTATGGTGAGCTCAGTGTAATAATAATCTGCTACATAATTTTTTATTGATCTGATGGCTTTATTGCAGAAAAACAAAATGCCACACTGCAGTACGACTAAAATTGCCTTTCTTGACATGCATGTTTAGAATAACATTTCATTTAACATTCCTTTTATCTCATCACATTCCCAGAGATTAAATATATATATATACATATTCCCATTTGTGTTCCTTTCCCAACAATTTTCCTGTTTAAAAGCAAGAGAAAGGGAGTTGATTCACGCACACCATTTTCCCATTGTTCATTTCCTGGATATAAGTCATTCCTTAGTGCCAGTAGTCGCAGCAGATTTCATTACCAACATCACACTGTGCCCTGGGAATATACAGTGCTCCATTTTAATGGGCTGTCATCCTACTCAAACAAAAGGACCCTTTGAAAAGTAGTTCAGATGTGTCAGAGGGGTCAGAATTTCTCTAAAAAAACCTGCAGCATCACTCAGATGACAAAATACATGAACTTAAACTTCCAAACACTTGGGGTACAGATAAAGCTGTGACCCATGTCTCTAGTTTAGATGTGTTAAATCTGAACCGTCAGGCTACTGAGGGAAAATTTAAAGCTGTGTTATAGTTCAACACTACCTTGCTGGTCAGTTTCAAATGCTTCCTGAATAACAAGAAGGGACTAACAGCTAATGAAGCCTTACTAGGTGGGTGAGCTGTCTACCACTCCGCGATCCAAATCATTAGCTTTAAAACCACAACTGGCACCACAAAAAGTATCCTCATTGCGATTTCCAAGAAGTGCACAATGCTACATATGTAATGTCATTCCATTTTCTTTTGCCTTAAAAGGCCAGTTGCTCCTAAAGGCAAGAGTAGCGATTGAGTTCCCAACAGAACTGTCATATTGTCATTCTGAGTATGCACACTGGAATGTGTGGAATGTGCAGGAATCACTAACAACCCAATGAAGCAGTCCCATCAATCAGAGCCCCAAGACCCCTCTCACCATCAACTACATCTTGCAGACAGGTGTGCCAAGCCACAGCGCTGAAATAACATTAGATAGTGAATTCTACTATCAGAGATATTACATGTTCTGAATTATTGTATGTTTAGAGGTATTATGTGTTCTCAATTATGTTCAAAATGATGATGTTTCTTGTACTGCACCACAAATTACAATGCAAACCAGGGGTAGTCAACCTATGGTCCTCCAGATGTTCATGGACTACAATTCTCATGAGCCCCTGCCAGCATTTGCTGGCAGGGGCTCATGGGAATTGTAGTCCATGAACAGCTGGAGGACCACAGGTTGACTACTGATGTAAACTGCTCTGAGCCGCAGGGAAGGGCAGTATATAAATGTAATGTAATAAAATAAATAAATAACTGAAAATGTATCAGTGGACTTCACATGAACATGCCTAAGATGGGACTTGATTGATCCTGGTAAAAATCATATTTGGACTGTAATACTCTTTCTTCTCTACTGAACTCAGAATATTATTATTTGCTACATATTTTGGCAGCACCAGAATGCAACTTTTATATAAAGACCTGTTGCTTATGGTGGAATGTATGGTATCAAGTGATTTAAAGAGAAAAAGTAAGTGAATTAATCCTGTAGAAAGTTCTACATTATCTCTTGAGTACTGTTCTTAATAATACCAAAATATATGTATAACTAGTAGTAGAGCCCGCTGAAACTAAAATTCAGCGGGCGCTAGGGGTCTGGGGAGCTTCCCCCCGATCCGGAAAAAAGCTCCCCAGGCCCCTGGGAAGGCGACCCGCGGCTCTGCGAGCCGCGGATCACCTTCCCTGGGGCCTGGGGAGCTTTTTTCCTCCCCCCCCAACCCGGAAAGGAAGGAAAAAAGCTCCCCAGGCTCCAGGGCAGAGCCGCAGATCGCCTTCCCTGGAGCCTGGGGAGCTTTTTTCCTTCCCCCCCGATCCGGAAAAAAGATCCCCAGGCCCCGGGGAAGGCGAAGCGCGGCTCTGCCAGCCGCGGATCGGCTTCCCTGGGGCCTGGGGAGCTTTTTTCCTTCCCCCCCGATCCGGAAAAAAGATCCCCAGGCCCCGGGGAAGGCGAGGCGCGGCTCTGGGGGCTCCATGGTGCGGCGGCTCCGTCTCACGTCAGCTGTCTTCTTCTGAGGTGGTGGCGGCCAGGGGCTCTGTGGGGCGGCGGCTCCGTTTTGCGTAGGCTCTCTTCTTCTCCGACGGCGGCGGCGGCGGCAGGTAGGCCTCGGCAGAAGCGCAAAGGAGCAACTGCGAGCCGCGCTGTGCGCGGCTCGCAGTTGCGCGGGGCTGGGAATCGGAGGGACCAATCGGCAGGCGCTTCGCGCCTGCCGATTGGTCCCTCCGATTGTCTGTCATGAGGAAGGGTCCAATCTGGACCCTTCCTCATCCCGGACTCATCCCGCCCCAGGACCTCTTACTGTTTTATTTAGTCCGTGGCGCCCGCGGCGCCACGGGCGGTGTTAAGATAAGTACGATTGCAGAAGAGATTACAATTGTTGTTATTAGGTGCAAAGTCATGTCCAACCCAATGCGACCCCATGGACAACGATCCTCCAGGCCTTCCTGTCCTCTATCATTCCTCAGAGTCCATTTAAGCTCACACCGACTGCTTCAGTGACTCCATCCAGCCACCTCGTTCTCTGTCGTCCCCTTCTTCTTTTGCCCTCTATCACTCCCAGCATTAGGCTCTTCTCCAGGGAGTCCTTCCTTCTCATCAGGTAGCCAAAGTATTTCAGTTTCATCTTCAGGATCTGGCCTTCTAAGGAGCAGTCAGGGCTGATCTCCTCTAGGACTGACCGGTTTGTTCGCCTTGCAGTCCAAGGGACTCGCAAGAGTCTTCTCCAGCACCAGAGTTCAAAAGCCTCAATTCTTTGACGCTCGGCCTTCCTTATGGTCCAACTTTCGCAGCCATACATTGCAACTGGGAAGACCATAGCCTTGACTAGACGCACTTTTGTTGGCATTGTGATGACTCTGCTTTTTAGGATGCTGTCTAGATTTGCCATAGCTTTCCTCCCCAGGAGCAGGCGTCTTTTAATTTGTTTGCTGCAGTCCCCATCTGCAGTGATCTTGGAGCCCAGGAAAATAAAATCTGTCACTACCTCAATTTCTTCCCCATTTATTTGCCAGGAATTGAGAGGTGGAATAAATATTTCAGACAGTACTTCATGGGCCTGGTGAACCTCAGGCAGGTAAACCAGATTATGACTATAAAACTGCCATGAGTCCGAATAACTACTGGATCCAAACACTGGGAGGATCCCCAGTTATGGAATGTAATGACAATGCTGACATACCATAACAGAACAGGGGCAAAAATAGATGGCAAGTGACAGCTGAGTTAATGACAGCTCTGTATAAAGTGTTTAAAGAGAGGTAATGAGTAACAATGTGAATATTGTCAGGATCAGAACAAGCATCAGAGGCAAGGGTAATAGATGGAAATACAACAAAGATGACTGGTGGGTGAGACATCATTGTACTGGTGGTGCCCAGGGGGATACATGGAACAATACTAATAGGATGTGGTGGAATGCGGCATCCAGATTCTCTATAGCAGGGGTAGTCAAACTGCGGCCCTCCAGATGTCCATGGACTACAATTCCCAGGAGCTTGTCTGCTCTTGTCTGGGAATTGTAGTCCATGGACATCTGGAGGGCCGCAGTTTGACTACCCCTGCTATAGAGAATCCTCTTTCTAAAGGGTAGCAGGGAGCTTTTTGTACGATTTGTGCCTTGGTTTATAAACTGTCATGAAGTTCTCAGAAGTCTCAGTTGCATATTTGTCTTCTAGACAGAGCAGACATCGGTCATGACTGACATAAGAAGAGGATCAGACCAGCGGACTATGTAATTCAGCATCCTGTTTAATATAGTGGCTTCCCTCTTCACTCAGACGACAATTTTTGAAGGCAGTTTTCTTCTCTATAGGCACTGGAACATCATAGAAGATTATTGGAAAATCTCAGAAGATTACTGGATAAGTATAGGGGATTGGTGAAAACAGAGAAGTAAGAGCACACACACACACAAGAGAAAACTCAGCAGGGTCAACTTTTCTTTTCCTACATCAATAATGTGCAAGGGGAAAGTGTTTCCATTATGTTAAGACTTTGCCCATTACAATCACTGTAGCTTGATATAAAACACACACATTTATCTGTATACAACGATGCGGTAATTGAATGTGTAGTTCCTTGTTGTGAATTATTTGTTTAGAATATTAGATATATTCACTGTAAAGTGATTCTGGCAAGAGTTTTGTTTTTCAGATAATCACTATTGCAAATTCCAGTTATTTTTACTGCTGTTCTCAAGGCATTCTACCATATGTGTACATTGGGCAAAGTCAAACTTCCAATGCAATGATGAATTACTCAGGATTTGTGCATCCACCCCCTGCCCTGCAACCTGTAAGTAGGTCAGATTAGCAGCCAATGTTCTTTTGAGTTTCTTATGAAGAGCATGAAAGTCATTTCATGTAGGGAAAAAAAAACTATGAGAATTTTTTAGGACTAAGAAGAGCTATTTTGCTATTGAAGCAGCAGGCATCTATATTCTAATTAGCATAAGGAGGAAGATGATAGCTTATCTATCAACATCCCAAAAGTGATGTCATAGTCTTAGCAACACTCTACAAACTTCATCAAATATCTATGATAAAAACCATATAGACTGGAGAAATCTCTATAGCATTGCAGATACGGCAACTGGAATTGCTACCATTGCATCTATGACATCATTCCTGAACACAGTGGGTGAGAGTAGACAAGAGCAGACAAGGACAAGAGTGTGTCACAGCAAGCAGCTTGGGAAGTATACCCACAACATATCCTATTTATCCTTACAACGACCCTACAAAACAGATTTTACCTAGGGAATACTGTTGCTAGGACTACCTTGTTGTGTTTAAAAAAACTACAGGTCTCTTCACCTCTTTTGCCGAGGGACGTCA
This sequence comes from Paroedura picta, assembly GCF_049243985.1. Taxonomy (NCBI): domain Eukaryota; kingdom Metazoa; phylum Chordata; class Lepidosauria; order Squamata; family Gekkonidae; genus Paroedura; species Paroedura picta. The sequence continues at coordinate 18,140,113 of NC_135377.1, forward strand.
CCACCACTTCCTGAGCCTCTGCTCCGCTGGCTTTCCTGCCAGCGCCCCAGAATTCCTGCTGCCCACTGGGGGGCGCTGCCAGCAGCAGCTGAGCAGTGCCATGCCAAGTGGGAGCCCAGCCATGGCAGCCGCTGGAGAGCACCTAAGGTGAGCTGACGGCAGAGTGGCAGGGCAGCCCCTGAGGCAGGAGCCGGGGAGGAGGACGAGGAGGAGCTGCGGCCCAGTACCGACTGATCTACGGACTGGTACCAGTCTCCGGACCGGGGGTTGGGGACAGCTGATATATAGGATGGAACAGAGTGGTTTTCTGTTGTCTCAGAGAGTCAGACCAGAACCAATGGGTTGAAGTTAATTCAAAATAACTTTTGGCTAAATATCTGGAAGAAATTCCTGACAGAGCAGATCCTCAGTGGAACAGGCTTCCTTGTGAGGTGGTGGGTTCTCCTTCTTTGGAAGTTTTTAAGCAGAGGCTAGATAGCCATCTGAAAGAAATGCTGATTCTGTGAACTCAGGCAGATTGTAAGTAGGTGGGCAGAAGGGACTTTATGAGTGCTCTTGTGGTACTTTATTGCATGACCAGGGAAATGCCAATCACCACATTGGGATTGAAAAGTGAATTTCTTCCATGCCACATTAGCCAGGGATTCTGGTTTGAGGGGGGGGGGAATCATCTGCACATAGAATTGGGGTCACTTTGAGTGGGCAGGTAGTTGTGAATTTCCTGCATTCTGCAGGAGGTTGGACTAGATGACCCAGTGATCCCTTCCAACTCTATGATTTTCTGTGTGACTTGATGTACCTTGTGAACACTTTTGTATCCTTTTGCAAAAGTGTTCATGAAAATACCCCAAAGTGCTTTTCTGTATGGGAACTTATAGGCACATAAACAAATTCATCTATCTTGTACAGAAATAACAGCGCACCAAATGGATTTTATCATTTTTGTGTCAAATAAAGCAAAAGATGAAAGCTATATCCAGAAAAGTTAAACATTCCTATGAAATATTTTTGTTTTTTGAATGAGTGAAATGCCTTTAAAGACAAGGTGGGCGTGTTGTAGACATACACAGCTCTTAAATCCAAGCTATATTTCTGCACCTAGAATGATATCTGATCTTCATGAAGAGAGAATGCAGGGCTGCTTTTCAGTTGCTGCATACTTTCTGTTGTCCTTTTGACCTGACTTGTGGTTGATGTTTTCATCACTCCCTCAAACAGGTATATGGACAGATTGGGTTAAAATGTAGCTTCTGGCACTACCTTGCAGGAGGGAGGAAAAAGATCAGAAGAGGATGGGGCGGGAACTATACCAAAACCTCAGAGGAAAACTGAAAGTTTCATTGAGAATTCTCTCTAACAGACAGCAAAAATTTAACATATGTGTACTGAGATAGCATATAATATATCAGCTTTTCGTTTTCTTACAAGCATTGGATATATTTGCAGTTTTGCTTCTATAAACCTAAAGTGTGCATAACTTTTAAACTCTGTAAATATGTCAAGTATTGCAATTTTATATACTAAAAACTTTGCATTTTATAAAACTGTAATAGTTGTATAGGTTTGATAGAAATATCATATATTTCAATTTTTCTAAAAATTCAATGTGATTTTGGAGGGGGAATAGGGAGAGTGGTTTCCAAAATTTCTGGAAATTTTCCACCTCTAAAGATCACTCATGATAGCAAACATCCTTAATAATCTGCATCCTTAATAATCAAAGATGCACAGTTCTTAAAAACAAAACAAAACATGGTATTTGCAAAGTCAGTCACTAAGTGAAGAAAATAAGGCCATTCCTTTGCACAAAGACAATTTTGAAAGGAGGTCATAGTGGATTCAGATCTGCTGGGGTTTGGATAATAGAAGCTCTTGAGTAAAGGGAGGTGATGCAAGTGCAAAAAGAATGAAATTAATCTCGTGGCAGGATGATGCACATTTCCTTCGAAGCAAAAGCAACATTTAAAATGAAAAGCTGAGAGCCCCTCTCTGAACAACCATGAAATTGTTTTAGCAGGTAACAAAAGAAAAAGAGATGGGAAGTTGATCTAGTGATACATTATTTGAACCACTTGTGTATCCCTCTGGCTGCCTTTGCCCCAACAGAAGGAATGTAAACTCTAGAGTTAAAAGTTTAATACACTGAGGCTTATATAGACGGTATTATTTTCTTACTGACAGGGTCCAGTGCTATTTTTACACTGCTTGATAGAGAGCCTATGCTAGGCCTCAGGGAAGAAAGAGATTTTTTTTTAAGAGTGTTTGCCTAACAGCATCTTCTTCCCTCCTGCTACTTTATCCACCTTCCTGGGTACATAAAGAAGTGTTTTACTCCCTGTTTCCTTCAAAAACATATACACATCATTAGCTATCTCCTTTCTTATCTCTCTCCCAACCTCTGGTGTGTTTTCTTGGAAAGCCTCACTCTAGACTCAGCTGCTATGTTTGCTAGTCCCCCTTCCCCTCTGTTCCGGCGACCAGCCTTCCTGCCTTCTCAATCACACGTGTTGTTTCTCATTTAAATGAACAGTTGGATTCTTTTATTTCTTACAAGTGCTGGATTCGCCTTATCGCCCTCGTTCCTTTGGGGGTTGCCAATTGGTTTTATCCACGGATGTATCATTTCTCATGCTTCCTTTTTTTTCTTACAAAGAGAAAGAACCACTTCGTCAACAAGCCTCTCCGGAGTGGAAGATTAAAAACCTAGACATCACCTACCTTGCAGCGCTACTCCCAACTGGGTTGTGTAAAACTCAATTAAACTTGTCCCCATTGAATTCTGCATTACAGTACATTAAACAGAAAATTCTTCAAGCGTGATGACAAAGCTTGAAACCTTGCCTCAAAGCTGTTCCTTGTGGCTTTCTTTAACATTTTAGACTTTATGGTGCAAGCCTCCCGTTGACACAACTTTAGTCCAGCTATGAAAAATCACAGAGCCTCACAGGGATTAAAAGGGGGGGAAAGGGGGGGGGACAGGAAAGAAATCTGTGAAAGCTGGTCTTGGCACTTCTCTTAGTGTATCTATTGAAACTACATTGCCAGCAGACTAGACCTGGGATGTATTATAGAGAAGTGCAATCTAACAATTTCAAATGTAACAGTATGTTCATTCTGTTCAGGTGCTTTTATGCATTTTCATTTTTTTTCCAGGGGAATTCAGTCATTCACAATATCTCCTATTAGCACATTATGTATGTTGCTTGAGGATTTCATCAGCCTAGGAGCTAAAAAAAGGCAGTCTTTCTTTCTGCACCCCAGTCTTCACTGTGAGAAATCTGAATACCAACAGCCTATAACTGAGAATTAGATTTTGAACCCTCAGTCAGAAGAAGTGGGGTTTAGCATGAAAACAGCATCTGGATCCCAAGCTTGCAGCTGGTAAAAATCACACACATGGTTGTTTTCTGCCCATCTGCATTTTTAAAAAAGCAAGAATAAGTCAATTTCAGCCATTCTATACTATGATGTTGTTATAAGCCCCTTTTAGAAACTGACATTGTAGATTTTTTTTCTGAATCCACAATCAGATTGTTGAGTGAGGATAGTAATTCAACTCAAGTGATGTACAATGGACAAGAGTTGCATTTTTACTCCAAGTCCATGCTCATGTGCTATAAACTGGAGAATTCATGTGGTAGGAAAGTAACATGACATCTGCTCTCTGCCATGCAAATAATTTGATGTCAGGTACTTGATGTATGTCTTAGGTTATGTAAGCTTTATAGTTTTGAGGCAGAATAATCACTCAAACATGTCCTTTTACAATGATGTGTACATTTGGAACACATTGCCTACATGTCACAGAAAGACCCCAGATAACAGATGAACTCATACAATATACCAACTAACAACCTGAACTCCATTCATTATACAAGTAAAATTGTATTAAATTTACTTAGTCCATGGTCAGAATAACTTAATTTGGACATATATTTTTACTAAATATATCATTTGAATACGAGTATTTATGGATCATCCAAAATCAGAATTCATGGGCAAAAGAGAACAGAACACCTTAAAGTAAATAAACGGTTGCTTGCCTGTAACTGTTGGTCACTGAGTATCTTCTGTGCACATGCTCCTGCACCACGGTACTCTCCCAAGTGCCACGAAAACAAACCGTGCAGTGAGGCAGGAGGGTGGGTATGTGTGCCTGCACAGAAGATACTCACTGGACACAGAGGTTGGCAGTGGGGGATGAATTGTCACGTCCCTGTTGATACCCTTGTGGGGTTCCTCAGGGAGCAGTGCTGTTTCCCACCCTTTTAAAAGCGCATAAATCTTTATGCGCTTTCTGGCCCAGCTTGTTCGGAGTTCTGGGCTGGGCTGTCATCAATATGCAGATGACACCCAGCTCTATCTTCTCATGGATGGCCAACTGGACTCCCATCTGGAACCATTTGCCAGATGTTTGGAAGTCATAGCTTCATGGCTTGAGCAGTCACCTGAAACTCAATCCCTCCAAGACCGAGGTCCTATGGCTGGGAAGGAAGAAGGCGAGACAGGAAGTGTGTTTATCCACTCTGGCTGGGACCCAACTGAACACCACACCTCTGGCGAGAAATTTGGGGAAGAATCTGGATGCCTTGCTATCTATGGAGGCACAGGTCATGAAGTTAGCCCACCTGGCATTTTATTACCTATGTCAGGCAAGGGTACTAGAGCCCTACCTGTCTTCAGAGCACCTAGCCATGGTGATACATGTGACAATCACCTCCAGAACTGACTTTTGTAACTCACTCTATGCGGGTCTGCCCTTGTTTCCGACCTGCAAATTGCAGCTGGTGCAAATTGCAGCTGCTAAGGTCCTCACCGGGACATCTTGGAGGGCCCATATCCAGCCAGTGCTGAGGCAGCTGCATTGGTTGCCAGTTGTGACCTGGATCAGGTTCAAGGTTTTGGTTTTGATTTTTAAGTAATAGGAACTAGAAAACAAAGTTCATGGATAATAACTCCAAGGGACATGTAGCAAAGGGCTCAAAGAGCTTGGGAATTAACTGTGGGGAAAAACTAATGATAAGGACCACTGAGGAATCACTGGGTCTGCAGGAGGGCAATGGTTTTGTAGTCCCTTAAGACAGTGGTCCCCAACCCGCGGGCCGCGGCCCGGCATGGTGCCGGGCCGCGGCTCCCTCTCCCCGCCCCCCGCAGTAAAAAACTTCCCAGGCCGCAAGCTTGCGGCCCGGGAAGGTTCTAACTGCGGGAGGGGGGGGGAGGGAAACAGGGCCGTGCCCGCGCATTGCGCATGCGCGGGCGGGCAGTTGCCCTGCCGGTCCCCAGCCTCAAAAAGGTTGGGGACCACTGCCTTAAGATACCTCCCAACCTCAGCAGCTAGACCTATTGAGACATGATGGCTTCTTTTCTTACACCCATTAACTCCTTTGTCTAAGTCCATCCCCACAACAGACACCGTGTGAGGTGGGTGGGACCGAAAGAGCTGAGAATTGTAACTGATTCAAGGTCACCAACCTGGCTGCGTGGAGGAGTGGGGAAAACCCAGTTCTGCAGATTAGACTCTGCCACTCTTAAACTACACTGAGGTTGGCTCTTTTTTAACCCACCTTAACAAACACATTTGAATGGTTTCACACACTTAAAGGACAAAGCACAGCAACAACAAAACAATGGACCACCATAATTTTTCAAAAATCTGGATTAAGGTGTTATTAACTGTGAGAGGATGTTTTATCCTTGGGGTATGTGAAACTTTAAAAATATTCTACCTGCCTTCAGAAACCAAAGGGTGTTTTATCCTTAAGGAACCCATTTGTCTTCAGAAGCCAAGCAGCCTTAGTGCCCAGAGAGCCAGCTTGGTTAAGGTGACCAGATTGTCCCACTTTTGGAGGGACATCTGAGGGTACGTGGCAAATGATACTTATGTTGAAATACAAAAATATATATTACAGTACTCTTTTTGCTTTTTATGCGTTTTATGAAATTTTTTGTTGCTCCATATAGACCACATTTTAAATCAAGAACCCCCCCCCCCCGGTCGATGGTGTCCCGCTTTACCAATGTTAAAATCTGGTCACCTTGAGTTTGGTGTAGTGGTTAGGAGTGTGGACTTCTAATCTGGCAAGTTTGGTTTGATTCTGCACTTCCCCACATGCAGCCAGCTGGGTGACCTTGGGCTCACTACAGCACTGATAAAGCTGTTCTGACCGAGCAGGAATCTCAGGGCTCTCTCAGCCTCACCCACCTCACAGGGTGTCTGTTGTGGGGAGAGGAAAGGGAAGATGAATGTAAGCCGCTTTGAGACTCCTTCAGGTAGAGAAAAGCTGCATATAATTACCAACTTTTTTTCTCCAGAAGGCATGTGTTACTCAGTTATCTGGCTGCTTACACAAAAAATTTAGAGACATTTTAATCTTTCTGGATAATAATTAAAATGTGAAGAATGAAGTTTGGTAAGGGTAAGGCAAGTAAAAAGTTTGTGGTCAAAACCCAGCTCACAAAAAATATGAGAGACCACCAAGGAAATTCAGGGTTGCTGTAGTCACAATAAGTCAGCTGCAACCACCTGGGACTTTTTACTACCATACAGAGGAGCAGGGGGATGGAAACTGGTATTTTGATGGGCCCAAGTGGCACATTTTGAGGAAAAAGGAATAATGCAGCATGAAACTATAGTTCATAATTAAACTACCTGGGGGGGGGGGGAACCAAATCCCTTTAGATTTTATATCAAATATAACTTAATTGGATATAAACCTTATTTAATCTTTCAGAAGTCAATTTTATTTTAATTTGTATTTTTATAACCTGAAAATGCTCTGAAATTACTGATCGATTAAATGTGTTAACTGTCACACCAAAAGGAGTTTGCTACATTTTATACAATAGATTGTAAATAAGAAGTGGGTATTTTTATGTGTGTATCTCTTGTCGCCGTTTTTATGTTTACTCTCTTCATTTTCTGTCATATATTAGCTGCAATTGCCCATCACACAGTATCAGTAAACTTCTTGGCTGGCTGAAAACACAGTTCACTCCCTCATGTCTCATAGGCTTCCGCTCCAACATTTCTGAATGTTTGCTTCAGCTAACAGTTCAACCCCATTAAGTTCATCACAGTTTCAGAGTTGAAGGTTAGGGCATATCAGTCAATTGTTCCTGTGAACAATCTCTCTATGTGTCTTTTTTTTAAAAAGAAACACACAAACAACAAAGTATCTTTCTTTTGATCTGTATTCAAGTGCCTAGTTTTCTATCTGCAATATATTTAGCAATATTTTAACACAGAAACATAGTAATACCGTTGGTTTATGAAGATTATGTTATAAAGCATCATATTATCAGACCTCTGTTCTTGAATGCCTCAAGGAAGATAAGGCAAGGTTTACTGAAACTCCCTGACAAAATCTTGCTATGTCCTTCAACTACTTTAAAAAAAAGCAAGTGAGGATTCCCAATACTTCTTGCTCTTGTCTAATATATTCTCCCAGAGAACATTTTGATGCAAAAATTATTGCTCTAAATATCAATATACATAACACAATTTTATCTTTTATGAAGTGTCGTGTGAGCATGTTGAAAATGGGCTACATCAATGTAGCATATTGTCATGTATTCATAACATACGTAATCATAACATAAAGTCAAAATTGCATTCATCATTGGTGTGATAATGGAAAATCAATATAGTTGATATCCTATCCACCATTCTAGAATCATGGTGGAGTAACATGAATAAACTAGAAAGAAAGCCCATTGCAACCAGGAATGCAAAGGGCGCTAGGACCCAGGGGAAACCAGCAGCCGCAGATCTCTCTCTCTCTGGCAGCAGGAGCCATAGGAGGTCATTAGAGCTCCTTCTAGCAGGGAAGCAAGGATTGTTTGCAGTCTCTCTCTCTCTCCCTCACAGCAGGAGCCATAGCAAGTAATCAGGAGTCATTTGCAGGTTGGCAGGGGTCTCTCTCAGGCATCTGAGAGCAAAGTGGCTAGTGTCCAGGGAAGGAGGGTGGGAGCTGGAGAGGAAGGGCCAATCAGGTTGAATGGCAAAGGTTTCAATAAGAGAACATAGCTCACATCCACACAGATAAACCCTTCATGAAACTGTTGAAGACAAGAGCAAATGTGTTGATAAAGACCAGAAAGCTCTATTGCACAAGTGAAGCTGCTTTGCACTGAGTTACCCCATCGGTCTCATTCTGTCAGTACTGTCTATCTTTATTGACTGTGGTCTGAGATTAACTCTTTCACATTTCATCTGGAATCTCTGCATGCAAAAGAGCCCCAGGTTAGATTTAGTCCAGATACAGCTTAATAATAGATGACAGAGCAAATTAAGCTGCAATCAGGACTCCTATGCAGGAGCAAAATGCTTTGCCATCTGACCTACATGGATAGCACAAACACAAGAGAACTCAACATCCCTAAGTACAGATACCCATCAGAAGATGGTTTTCTCTTGTATGGGTGGGCTAACAGCAAGCTAGCATCAGTGTAAGCAAGATGGCTGCAATGCGTTAACAGAGTTGCATGTTGGGGCTCTAAAGGTATTTTTTGACTATTCAGTAAAAGGATGCCGGTGTTGTATTATAAAATGCAAATCAATCAAGTGAAAAAATAATGCCTAGGTGGTAAGAATGTCATTACTTAGCTTGTAAAGGAAAGGCTTTAGTCAATACATTATTTATATAATGAGTATTTAGAAAGCAATGATGAATTAAACAGAGTTTAAAAGACAAGGTTGAAGTTTACAGAAATAAATTTGATGACCTGTTAGTATCTACGGGTTTTCAGCTCTAATCATATATTTACTGCAGCTTTCAGTGTCATAAAATGCTGTTCGATTCTGACTCTCAATGCAGGATACTGAGCTGAAAGCTAGGGATATGACTGACAGTCCAATCCAGGACCACACTAAACCAAAGCAATTATACTTAAAAATAGTTTGCTATTGATTTCCATGGGATTAAATACAAATACTTTTGCTTAACTATAAGAATGCAACCAATACATCGGCCAGATGTATTCGGCCAGGTCTGCTTCAGAATAAATATCCTACAAATAATATCATTAGTTGGTAGAAGTAGAAATTCTTTCTAAAACAAATAGAGCTTGCACATATATAGAAAAGTCTAATACTCTCTTGATCTATAGTATACCATACATAATACTGAAGACTATTAACAGCACAATCTGCAAGTCTTTAAGCTATCAATTTCAGTGGATTCAGAAGGGTATAATTCCACATAGGACCTCACTTTAATTCTCTGATTTACAATATTTTCAAAACATTTGCCACTCTATTTAACACTCATGCTATTCAGACCAATAAAAGTGGATAAAGATTTCTTCAATACTAAATATTAACAATTGTTCTTGACTATTTATTTTACTTGTGTTACATAACTGCATTATCTTTACAGCACACAACCCAGTTTAATTGATTGGACCCTTAGAATTATTTATTTGTTTCATTGATAACTCACCTTTCTTCCCAGAGGGGACCCAAAGTAGTTTCTAAGCTGTTCTTCTCTTCATTTTATCCTCATAACAGCCCTGTGAGGTTGTTTAAGCAAGCTCACCTTGACCTATTCTGCACAGCGGCAGCCATGCTGGGCCACTGCCAGGAGACTGAGATGGGGCTATTTGCCACGCACTTTCTGTGAGCCTATCGGGGACCATTTTTGGTAGTGGACTCCATCCACCCTGGATTTCTGCCTCCACATGAGGCAGCCAGGGCAGAAAGTTTCTGCCAGACCGGGGGGAGGAGGGAGGATTTTATATATTTTTATGAAGATGGATTGTGTAACAATGCAATCCACCTTTGTGAAAATAATTTTTAAAATGACCCAGTTGGCTCTATGCTTCTGCAAAGCAGCACAGAGCTGACTGAGACATTTTATATTCTCCCTGGATTCCGGGCCTGGAAGACCCAACTCTTCCCCTTTCACCTGGGCCTGCATTAGGATAGGCCCCATTGGCCCCCGGGCAGAAATATCAGTGTTCCCTTAACATGGTGCAACGGAGGGCCTAAAGCAGTCCTGGGGTGGTGTGGGGCCAACGTTATGTGGAAGCGAGGATTAGCCCCTCTGCCAGAAAAGTGCCAGCCTGTCTTTTTCTTTTCATATGGAAAAAGTACCACTGAGCTTTTATAGCAGAGTGGAGATTTGGACATGGGTCTCTTAAAAACTCTAACCGCCACACCACACATTTTTTGGCTTAATAGCAATTTAACCCAAACATGCCATTGCCTAATTCTCCTGTCATCTACCTTTTTTCTCCTCCTTGCCCCTTGTTATACAATTGCTGTCATCAGCTATACTTCCTGAGAAGCCAAACCTCAAAGCGCTTCCACCAGGGGGAGCCAAGCAAATTTTTTTTCCTCCCTTGATCTATGGTCAGCTAGAGACGACTTATATAAAAGGGCATTTAAATATTTTGATCCATGTTTTGTTTAGCTATTCAAGTCCAACACCCAGGCTCCTTTTTAACAGTTTCTACTAATCTTCCGTGGGAAGTAATAGTCACTATAACTATTCTTAATTATTAATACCAAGTTGAATATCTGGATCTAGTAGTCCGGTATTGCAGAAATAGCTTTTATAATGCAGAAATAGCATTTTATAAACATAAGTGTCTACAATCAGTGAATACATTCCTAATTTCCCCCCACCCTCTATTTCTTACAAAGTACACCTGTCAACATTCATTTTCCCTTGTGTCATAAACCTGGAGTGGGAGCATTTGACAGGAATCACTATAAAATAGGCTATGGATAAATTCATCCTTGTTTCACTTCATATAGACCTTTTGCTCTCTGTTCTGATGTGGCTGCTTGAGAAGAATGACCAAGGTTTGATATTAGGCTTCTAGGTCATGGTTTCACCTTGACAACAGCTCTTTCATTTCATGCAGTAACATTTACCAGGATCCCTAAGGTGCTTTCATTTTTGTCAAGCCCAGGTTTTTAAAAAAATCCTATGAGAAAAAAAAAAGATAAATCTTAATTCACAAGCTGCAGGACTATCTCTGTGTCTCCAGCACAAAACTTCAAATTCAATCCAAAAACTGGATGTGTATTAGAAGTCTGCAGATTTAAACCTTGTCCACCATGATCAAACTGGATTTATGGAGCATCATAACTCTCCAGACACCATCCAGCAGCTTATTAATTTAATAGACTCCTGTCCATTCCATGATGTTCTTGCCCTGACAGTCTCTCAAGATAAGGTGAAAGCCTTTTGACAGGACAGAGTGCATATATATTTTCTTCTGTTTTCTTGTGCATGGGTTGTCGACAACTTGAAATGTGTGGCTCAGCAAATTTGTGGGTTTTTCCTCCTTGTTATTTTGCTTTAGACAGAAAACAAAAGAATTCACAGCATTCTTGTAAAGTGTTTATGAGGATATAACTTCTGAATATTCTACAGATCCTGGTTTTGCATAATAATACTAAACAGATGTTTGGGGTGGGGGAAGACACATTTTGCATCTAATGCATGGCCTGATTTTCTTAGGAAGGTTACACAGGCTGGCCTCCTGAGGCCCAAAATAAACATTAAAAAAAAAGTTGGGTCTGGGTTCCTCAGATGGAATCGTGTTCCCTATAGTCACACACCAGCTGTGGGAAATTGCTTGGAACAGTGCTGTGGGGAGAAAGGGATCCTCTGCCTTCCCCAAGATAGTTTTTTGTGCCAAAACCCTACAGGGAGAGAGCTGTTTCTCCAGCATTGCTGCTCCATGTGGGGTATCTGGGCACATTGTGCAGGTCACACTATTGTTTTGGGATACATGAATGTTATCTTACGATGGAGGACTTGATCATGGTTCCTTTATCATGGACGGATCACTATTTGCTTGAGTTTAGATTTACAGGGATAGCAAGCCTTTGCAGCAGTAAGGGATCAATTAAAATGATCCACTACTGGAGCCATGTGGATCCAGATGGCTTCTGAATGACTGTAGGGGTGTATTCCTACTGATATGGCTGATTATCCTGTCAATGCCCTGGTTGACCTCTGGAATGAGGAGATTGACACAACTGTTCCCTGGTGCCCTCTCTCAGGTGTCAGAGCCCAGAAAGCCCACTTTTTAACTTAGAAGCTGCAGGATATGAAAAGACACAAGAGCTACAGTGAAGGAAAACTCAGGGTGAATTTGCTAAGGCAGACTATAGCTCATTTTAAAGCTTATGCCATGGTGGTGATGGATGCAAAGAAATAATACTTCTCTGCCACCACTGCATCTGTACAATATAGACCAGGGGTAGTCAAACTGCGGCCCTCCAGATGTCCATGGACTACAATTCCTATGAACTGTAGTCCATGGACATCTGGAGGGCCGTAGTTTGACTACTGATATACACCAACAGTTCAGTTCCAGGAGGTCAAAGGCTTGTGGGGATCTGGCCTGCAGGAAGTGGCCTGCTTAGTAGCCTGCTGAGACCATCTGGCTAGATACTTTGCATACATATACTCTATATTAGCAGTGATAAGGTGAGGTTGTGCCAGGGTGCCGACTTGTCCAGTTGTTTTGCATGCATTTTAGTTTATTCACTTTGATTATATGGATGTGATGGGTGGAGGTTTAAGGCCTACTGCCTGGTGGTATGACTCTTGCCCTTACTGTCCTACTTAAATCTACTAGGGGCTGCATTTGAAACAGGCTGTGGTGCAGCAACTACTAAAGAGGCCTACCTGTATCCACATTTCAATAAATATTGACCAGTCTTAAATGTCCCAGTCTTAAGCAAGATATCAGGTAGTGGCAGGATAACTTCAAGTTTTTCTGAATGAAGTGGATTGTTTGGATTCTTTCTTATCTGGTTTCAGGCCTGCGTTGATCTGGTGGCATTGATCTTTGAAGCCTTAAATGGCTTGGAACCTGCATATCTCAAGATGCATCTACTCCAGAAAACCTACCCGATCACCATGGTCATCTTCTGAGGCCCTGCTTCAGGTTCCCCCACCTTCTGAGGTTAGGTGGCTAGCAACCCGGCAGAGAGCCTTGTCAGTCTTGGCACCAAACCTCTGTAGCACAAGAGAGTTGTTCCATTCTGTTGCCATCTTCCACCAGTGGCTGAAGACTTTTTTTATTGCATGTTTCATCTAGTGTTCCCTCAATGATCCTTTCTTCCTGCCCTATTTTAATTATAGTTTTTAATGTATGTGTATTCTATTGCTCTGCATGTGTAATTGTTTAAATGATGTGTTTTGGATTGTATGTAATGTTCTTCAATATTTGTTCTTATTATGTATGCCTCTTAGCTGCCTTGGTAACCCTGATCAGGCCAGTAAAGTGGGATGAAAATTTTCTAAATAATTTTTTAAATATTAAAGTTACATTATTTATAGTCTTTCCTCCTCACAGGATTCAAGACAAGTTTCAGTTGCTTTCAGAGATACTCTTTTATATGCACACACAGAAATGCTGATAGCTGCTTGAGCAAATCAGTGTTTCAGAAAAAGAAACGCTAAATCCAAATACATTCTTCTGCTTGAAAAAGTTTCAGAAAAGCTCTCTGGATCTAAGCCAACATGTTTATTTTGTTATTTTTCCAGATCCTTAAGGCAAGTATCCTATAATGTCATTCAACCAGCTCAAGAGCAATTCTCCAACGGAACAGCTTTTCCATTTGTGAAAGGAGGGACATTTTGCCAATTCTGCCCTTGTACAGACTCTATTTGCCCCTGCACTATTCCTCCAGGTCTACTAGCCTGATGAAGCATCTGTGTAAAAACTTCAGTATCTGAAATCCCAAATAACATCTGCATATTTCACAATAAATGACAGAGGTCCATCGTTCAATTATGCCCCACCCTGAAATGTAATTTTTGCCATATTTGAACATTGGGATTTTCACATTAGGAATTAATGGCCAAATCCAGTTATGAGCAAGCAGAAACATAAACAGACTTAGTGCAGTTCCACTTGGATCTTGTGCAACATCCTAAGTTGTCCTACCTGTATTTTGTAGCACCCAGAAATTGGATGTAAATAATATTCTACAAGTAGAAATACAAGTAGTGATATAGTAAGTTTGTCTTATTTATGGTGGCTGCCCAGATCTGAATCAAGGTTTTGGTATTAACCTTTAAGGCCTTGCGCGGTCTGAGACCCACATACTTGAGGGACTGCCTGTTGCCCTATGCTCCCCGCAGGGCTTTATGCTCTGCGGGTACAAATCTGTTAGTCATACCCAGCCCCCGGGAAGCGTGTCTGGCCTCAACTAGGGCCAGGGCCTTTTCAATCCTGGCCCCTACCTGGTGGAATAAGCTCCCGGAAGAGATAAGGGCCCTGCGGGTGCTTCCAATGTTCCACAGGGCCTGTAAGATGGAGATCTTCCACCAGATTTATCGTAGAGGTTGGCACACTAAGAAAGATCTGAACCCCTCCTCTCTCTCTGGGTTATACTTATGGTAGCTTATGGTCAGCCCCCATGGTTATTAGTGGGCTAGGCCTAGTTGTTGTAATTTCTGCCACCTTGGATATTTTGTGGTTGTTCTGGATATTTTATGTGTACTGAGTAGATTTATGTAGGGGTAGTTTTATCGGGGTAGTTTTATCGGGGATTTTTATGTATGTTGTAACCTGCCACGAGCCTTGTAGGAGTTGCGGGCTAGAAATCGAATAGATGATGATGATGATGATGATGATGATGATGATGATAGTGCAAACAGCTATCATGGCTTTGTTCTTGTGTTTCCTCTTGCACAAGGGGTCTGAGTGCAGGTAAGTTCAAAGTATGGCAGGTTAATAATCAAATTTCAGGTATCATTTATCTGAATGCTACTTTGCAAGTATCTTGCACAAAATAGGTAAATATACCATCTGGTATACATTTAATAAATCACGTTTATATTCAGCCATTATATTTTATTTGTTGAAATTAATAGTGATATCTGTGGTCGAGTCCCCTTAGTTTATAAAACAAAGTTAATTGTAAAAGGAGGGAAAAGGCTAATACACATTTATAGACTGTGCCACCCAAGTCTGTTTGGCATTTCTGATAGTCATCTCCACACACTGGAAATTCCTGCTACCTAAAAATAGTAGCTCTTCAGGGATAGGCCTAATCTAGAATTTCTATCGGCCAAGTGCTTTTCTTCTGTGTGCAGACTTCCATAATGAAAGAACTCAGACCGGTGGTCTGAAATTTCAGAATACAGAAAAGTCTCTACCACATGAATTGCAAAACATATATATTACTAAACATTTAGAAATGGCTATTTTTAAAAAATGGGTCTCTGATTTTTAACAGCAATTCACCCTGACTGCAACCCGCACCAGCTCTGACACAATTCCCATTCATGTCAATTGAATTACACAGCCAATATTTCATGGGAGCCGTACCCTCTGTAAATATTCCCCTTTAGGAAAGTTTGGAATTTGGACTGTTAAAGAAACTTCTACTGGGATAGGCTTTATGCTGTTTGAATAACATGAGTCTTTTGCCTTAAAATATATGTAATACATATTTGTAAGTACTACCGTAGTTGAGTAATTCAGCCTGTTTATATTGCACTGCATCCCATTTTAAAAATTTCATAGTGATAAAACAAGCTTGTTCTTGCCAAAATATAGCTTACAGTTTACACTTGGGAGACAAAAGGAAAAGAGGAGTGAAGGAACAACAAGGTGTAAACCCATATCCAGAAACTCCGTCTTGTAAAGCTAAAACATTCAGACAGTGGGTTTCAGCTGGAGAAGATTTAAACTTCTTTTTATAGCATATGAGGACACACATAAATTGCCACTCCTGAGCCAATTATCAATTATTATTTGCGTAGAATGATCCGCTCACTTTTCATTAAGCATGCCTTGGGCAGCGGTGGGGAGAAACACCAATGATTACTTCTGCATTGTCCCAATAATAACGAAGGGCATAAAGTATTTGGTGTGGCTCGATAGTAAACAAAGTAATATCAGTAAATCATGATCATAAGTATAAAAATAACCAACGTGGAACATGAAAAGAAATGACAGAAGGCTTGAAAATTGTTTGTGCTGTCTGCCCCGCTGTACAATTCATGCAGCAAATGGCTTTTTTCCCCTCCAGTTCATAGGGCTGTCATTCCTGGTTTCAAACTATTCCTGAAAGACACAGGATTCTGATTGTCTTTAAATCTAATTTTAAAGCAGCCATTTTATGACCATGGGTTTCCATTGCAAGTTATCCCACCAGTTTTATCTTAATTTCAAGCCTCCTCAGCCTTACATGCCACATCCAAATGATCTCAGACATATATTAAGCATGTTGGTTTTTACTGCATGGAGTTATCCTGTGGTGCTCTGCAATCAATTACTGTTATACCACCATCATTAATAATTTTCTTAATGAAAATGATTCTGTTGATCTCCGTTGTATTTTAATTATCAGAGTTAAGCATAATTACACTGCAGCTCTGAGCTGGCATGTAGACTCCTTTAGGGCGCAATTTTGTTTTAACACACTGATAATGTAATTTTACATTGTGTCAGTTGTTTAGTTATTATCCAGTCGTACAATTCCGCTGTATTCCTGATAACAGATAATAACCTTAGCACCTCCTATATCCTGAAGTCATTTAAAAAGCAATATTAGAATTTCACAACTAGCTAACTTAATCGCCTTATGATTTTATAATTCCCACTGCTAAACATTTTTACAGGCAACCTCTTTCACCACTGGCGCCAAACAGTCAGTACCTCTCTATGTTTCCTATAGAAGCATGCTAACTAGTTTCCCCTATATGTATATATACACATATTCGCATTTAGGAATGCCAGGAGGAACCTAGGGATCCCCCAGTTTTACTGCTCATTTCGAGGCGACAGTGCTCTTGGAGAAAGTGGCTGCTTTGGACAACCGTCCCTGCCCCCAGATCCTACCCCCTCTCAGTGCCACTCCCAAGGTCTCCAGCTATTTCTGAACTCAGAAAACCTATTGCTGGAAACCTTATTTGTGCTGTAAATTTTAATGTGCACAGTCTGGATGTGTACCTTTTCTCCTTCATCTTTGTTTTTAGTACTCTCCCATTTTCTTGGATTCTTCACAACAGAGTGATCATTGTTAGTCCAGCAATTTGTAAGATAATGGCAACCACACAACAGCCTCTTTCCTGTTTCTCATCTAGGCTAATACCTGTTGCTACCAGATAACTAACTGGCTAAGAAATACATGTTCTACTCCACATCTGTCACAGCCACTGCTTTGCTGGGATAACTCTCTGGTGGATTCCCTAGGTGGAAAGAGTAAGTTTGCTGCACCTATATTGTATATCTCTTCTGGCACAACAGAGGGATATACAAATCTTACCTATGGATATCTCTACAGCTTTGCTTTAATATTGTCAAAGGGCTGTTATAGCCAAGATGCAGTCAACAGTTTAACCATAGGTACACATTCTGCTTGCAGTATCATGCATCCCACTGTAAGCCAATGGACTTCCCAGCCAACACAGGATCTTACATTACAGTCCAAAGCTGGTTTCATATCCTAAGTGAAGTACAAAATCTGGTTCATTCTATCCAGAGTTAACATTTCAACCAACGTAACGGTTCACAGTGTTAAACCTGAGTATGGGAATTTCTGCTCCAAATATTAACAGCACAGGATGAAACACAAAAGGCCTATTCCTGGTTGCTTAACTGAGGTTAAACCATTTTTGATGTCATTGGCACTGGTTCCATCTTTTTCTTAAAGACGGAACCAACTCAATTTATGCTTTGTTTCCATGTCTTTTTCAGGGGCTATATTTTTAAACCTTCCTTGGGAATCAATTCAGAATTTAAACAGACACGAAGAAACCCAAGATCCAAGTTTCTTAGCTTATCATCAATCGTCAAATGGAATGTTTCCATCAGCCTCAACATAGATTAAAGGAGCCTTTATGTTATCATGCACCAACCAAATATTATCAAAAGGTCAAAGATCAACTAAAATAGACACTGGATATCAATAGGTATAATGTACTTGAGGTTATTTATTACGTTTTTGCTGTTCTCATTACAGTACTTTCTAAGATTTTGAGGTGTTTATCCAATAAGTAATCAAGAATGAAATCTGAAAAGCTTTCCTTAGAGGCATCCGGTACAGATTCACCACAGACATCCTCTTCAACAAGCCCATTTCCTTTATTTGCTTTGCCTAATGGAGTGGTTTTATTTTGATCTAACCGAAAACAACCATTAACTTCACAAAAGAAGTTAATCTGCAAGCAACACTTGGGCACTCTTTAACGTGAGTTGGCTTTCAGTAGAAATAAACAGACTTTTTAATGGTAAAATAAACAGAAAATGTCAAAAAATGATCAGTGTTATGCCAGCTCTAAGCTTTTCTACACACAAGTTAAGTACAGAACAAGCCATTCAAAGCAGAAATTGAGAAATTACAGATATAGTCATCTATTCCCAAATTCTAGCAAACAGAATTTCGCATTTTAGATGAAGTTGGTGACTGGGTGTTAGGTTTTGTTTCTTTAGCATGGGGGGGGGGGGAAGGGGCAAAGCTACCCTACTAAGAAAATTTGTTGTTGAAATATTCTTTGACTATATTAAATGTTTAATTCCTCCAGGTTTATCGCATAAGCATATTCAATATTGGACCAATACAAGATCCAGTGATGACTTGGATGTATGAATGATCCACCGCAGATCTAATAATGCAGACAGAACTTTCACAGCCCACACACAACGATAAATGTAATGCTTTCAGTGGAGCTATTACAGATCATCGGCTACCATTCTTCACATACTCTAATAAAATGTTGAAACTTAACCCGTTTAGGACTATATCAAAATGTTCCCCAGAAGCAAATAATATACATACATTTGACCCATATGTTAAATCTATTCCCTTCCCTTATCTATCAGCTTGCTCTGAGCCATAATTTTTAAAAACTTGTTTTTGGATTTATACTTCACCCTTCCCCAGAGGTTCCGGACAGCTTACAGAGAAGTTCAAAATACATAATAAAATTAGATATTAATTTAAATTTTAAAATTCTAATATTAATTTTTTAAAAATAAGTAATTAACTCAATTTGGTTCAAAACCTACAGCTGGTTCCTCTTTATGAGAAAATTTTAGATGGTTAATGAACTGAAGGAGGGCATATAAAGTTTTAGAGAATACTAAGGGCTAGAAGAAAGTCAAAATGGATCTGACAATATATTATTTGAATTTCTATATATGCTGAATGAAGAACCGTATTTTTCAGTGTGTTCCAATGTATTACCATGTTCACTCTTTACTAATTTTCCCCAGACTTTGCTGTAGCATAGATAAATGAGCCTCCAACTGACATTTATGTATTTGTTTGTTTGTTTATCATATAGCATGTGTGTAGTATGGCCAGGAAATCCTAGGATTAGCAATCCAGGAAGGAGAAGGTGATTAGCCATTGCCTGCCTCTGCATCATGATTCTAGTGTTCCTTGGATGTCTCCCATTCAAATAGCTTCCAAGATCTAATAAGATCCAGGTCAAGGTTTTTGACTGAAAAACCAGGCTGTATGCACATGTAAGAAAAAGATGAGCTCTACTGGATCAATAAACAGTTTATCAAGTCCAGCATGCTCTTTCATATAATGGCCATTCACCTGCCAGCAAACAGGGCAAAGAGACCAGGGCATTAAGAACATCTTTCCCCTATGCTCCCCCTTAGGGCCCTTCACTCTGCGGGTACAAATAGATTGGTGATCTTTGGCCCATGAGAAGTTTGCCTGACCTCAACAGGGCCAGGGCCTTTTTGGCCCTGGCCCTGGCCCCTACCTGGTGGAATGAGCTCCCAAAAGAGCTAAGGGTCTGTCGGAACTAACTCATTTCCTCAGGGCCTGTAAGGCAGAGCTATTCTACCAGGCTTTTGATTGAGTTTGGATGGACAGATGATCTGCCCTCTTTTAGTTTAGTTTCTCATTGTAGCATCACCTCTGGGGGAATTTGGTCTATTTGGCAGACTGGGGAGAAGGGGAGGGTGGGGGTTGGTCTGGGGAGGTTACAGGATTGTATTGTTTGATATTGTTTTTACTGTATTTTTATTAGTGTTGTTCGCCACCACAAGACAGCTGGTCCAGGAGTGGTGGTAGGTAGATAGATGCCAGTTAGATCAGACCAAGGGTCCATCTAGACCAGCACATTGTTTCATACAGAAGCTAATCAGTTGCCCTAAATAAGCAGGGCACAGATACCAAAGCCCTTCCTCTATGCTGTCTCCTAGAATTGTATTTACAAGTATGCTGCCTCTGTATCTGGAGACCCCTTTCAGTTACAATAGCTAGTAGCTATTGATAGACCTTTCCAACAAGAATCGGGTTTATGGTCATCGCTACCTTCATTGCAAAGGTATACAGGTCTACTCTCAAAGTCCATTCAGAAACTCAGGAATGCACCAGTTCCATTATTATGATGATCTAACAGAGCATGGACACCAATTCTGCAATAATTACATTGGCAGTCCATTAGCTACCAGGTTCAATTCAAGGTACTCCTTATCATGGCCTTGGAACCTCAAAGCTGCAGGATTGCCTCTCTCCCTATGCTCCACCACAACCTGTCTTTTTCAGATACCACCCCTGAGATGGGTAAGAACAACATACAGATGCGTTCTACGTATTCCCCCTTGTGGAATACTCTAACTGAGGACATCAAGAAGGTTCCCATACTTTTCGCATTCTGCAAACTAAGTAAAACAGAAATGTTCAGGAGAGCGTTTTAACAAGAGTGAGAACTATATTATAACAGAGTGGCTTGGGAGATGTTTCAATGAAGGGAACAAGTCTGTCGACTATTACCATTCTATGTGGTATGTGTTATTTGTTGCTTTATATATTATCCTGTTCTCAGTGCACTGTATTTCTACTTATGTAATACCATTTACTGCTTGTTAAAGATGTCATGTTGAATTATTATGCTTTGTTCGGATTTCTGAAATCCTACTCCTATTAAATAACCCACTGATTGCATTGATTTAGAACCCATATTCAGTCTCAGTGCTGAAGGTGGGCTACAAACAACGTACACAACTACATTTGAATAAAAATAAATTAAATAAATAAAGTAAATAAAAATAAATGAGTTTTCATGGGAGAACATTTCCCTATGGATTCCCAAAATCTGTAGAGATCTGTAGGAACAGATTTAAAATCTTATCTGCGGTTGTATAAATTAGGCAAATGCAAACCTTATTTGCATATGCATAAGTATCCTGTATGAGCCTCTTGTGGCGCAGAGTGGTAAGGCAGCGATATGCTGTCTGGAGCTGTCTGCCCATGAGGTTGGGAGTTCAATCCCAGCAGCCGGCTCAAGGTTGACTCAGCCTTCCATCCTTCCGAGGTCGGTAAAATGAGTACCCAGCTTGCTGGGGGGTAAACGGTAATGACTGGGGAAGGCACTGGCAAACCACCCCGTATTGAGTCTGCCATGAAAACGCTGGAGGGCGTCACCCCAAGGGTCAGACATGACTCGGTGCTTGCACAGGGGATACCTTTACCTTTACCTTTAAGTATCCTGTGATTTGCCTCTTCCCCAGGAAACCATTGCTGTCAAGTCAGTCTATACAAGACTAGTATAAAAGGATTAGATCTTCCAGATCTTACCACTGGTTCAGTTAAGGTGGTTTATGCATGATTGCAAGTTGAGGGATACAAGCATAGGGATGAGAAGGAAGAAAAGTTCTGAAAAAGTAATTAAGGGAGAATGGTAGCAGAAGTTATAAACATTAATTTCTGTTTCTCACATATCAGTAGGCACAAGTTCTACTTTGGATAACTTCAGGAAAGTTTTAACATTTAAACAGCCTTAATGCCTTTTAAACTAAAGTGCAATTTCTCATGCATATGAAAACTGTATACACACATACACATCAAAATACTGTCATTTTCTCCTGCTAGAGCAATGAGTCACAGTAAAATTTAAATGATCCAGATTCATTTCCTTCTAAGCTTGGGTTTTTCTCCTTAACTAAAGCATGTATTTTCAGGTTACAAAATTAATTTACTGGTGTTTTGTAATTATAATAAGAAGAATGTAAAAGAACCTGGTGTAGAACTACTAATTTTTTTTAAACATGCAAATTCCCTGTTTTCAGTGTTTCAATTTTCAAAGGCTTGTTGCAGTTTAAAGGCAATCCTCTTATAAGTGTACAAATTGCAATGATTATAGGAACAACTTGTAATTGTTTCTAGTAAGTTTTAGTAGGCTTTGATATTATGATTAGTGTTTTGTATGTTAATATAGTGATATGGGTGCTTATTTGCCTGGATGGCTGTATACAGAAATGGTCACTGGGTTGTCTCAGCAAACAAATCTTTCATCTCAGTGGGTCTGTTTCTTAAGCAATAAGGAAAAAAACAACAACAACCTTTAAATAAATTGTACGAGAGCGGTGAAATTTCTAAAGTATTCACAAAGCACCAAGACTGGCGATTTACAGCATTTGCAGCCTAAGCTTAATTAGAAATGCCTAAGGAAACAAACCAAAAGAGGACATAGGGAGCAGACCATTTTAATGTGGCACTACTGCTATATCATAAGTGCTTTCGCTGATATTACAAATGCAGGACTGCATGTTGAATGTTCCACCTTTGTTTGACCACAGTAACCCAGATAGCAGAAAGGATGGCATTCAGTTCCAGCAAAGGAAGGTTCCCAAACTTGTAACCACAGTGGCTTGTTGACAGAGGTGTTGTATTTGCAACAGATCTGAATATCTACCCACTCCCTTAATCAGAAGCTGCCAATTGATTACCCCACCTTGTATCACAATGATGGCAATAATCCCAGAGAAACTAATAGGCTTTAACTAGCCTATGCAAGGAGGATTGCAGCCAACCTCTAGTGCCCACTGAAAGCCATGCAGACAACCACACACAATGTTCTTTGGGCAGCCCCTAGCCCAAATGCTGGCAGGGGCTCATGGGAATTGTAGTCCATGGACATCTGGAGGACCACAGTTTGACTACCTCTGCCCTAGCCTACAGTCTGGGTACTTAGTGCAGCGGAAACCTCACCATTCTAAATAAACAAAGTTGCTGTGATTATCAGGAAAGAACATTTACTAGACAGATGTTTATATAGTGCAGGAAGCTTCTTCAATGCCATCATAGTTTGGAAACAACGGTACCAGTAAAATTTCTTACAAAAATCAAACAGAACACAATGAATTTCTAAAGTGATATTTCATAGATTATAAAGTTCATTTATAAAGTTCATTCACGTAAGCAGAACATATCATTTCTTTTATTTCTTTATTTACAGTATTTATAGTCTGCCTTTCTCACAGGGACTCAAGGCGGATTACACAGAGTGAGACTGCCCAATTAACAAAATGAGACATTGAATAACATGCATTAGGATTATGCAAGTCTGGAACCACCAGAAAGAACTGAAGCATAGCATAATTATTAACATGGCACACAAAGCACGAAAGAAATTACATAATGGAAACTTACTTAGAATAAGGTATAGAGAGCAGTATAGACCAATGTCCCAAAGCATGGATTCTGTGAAGTTCAGATATGGATCTGACATGCCTAAGGGAGAACTTGACTGAAACAAAGACACCAGTGGGACCACAATTCTGAGTGTGATGTAGACATTTTGGTATCTGTAGCACAGTAGGCTTTTAAACTCATCTTTCTGTTTCTGTGGCCTCTGTGATCCTTGGCAAATCACTTTTGAAACTCAGATCTTACAAGTTTGTGAGGCAGAACTACTCTTGCAAAAAAAAAAGGCAAAGACCTTGTATGTGACTCATGGAGTTTCCAGGATACCTAGAATACCTAGAATAGTGTGCACAGCTACTTATAGGTTATTTACTTAAACAATGATGTATACTGGCAACTGTTTATATCAAACTGTCAGATACAAAAACTGGAAGCTCTGTGTTTTTTGTTTTTTGTTTTTAAAAAACATTTATGCCTGGCTTCCTGTTAATTTAATACATGATTCCAAGATTTAAAAAAAAATTATTGACACTGTATTGGTTCCGAATCAGAGGCATGGGGACTTCTGTTATGCATTACAGGATTCAACTTTGCCTCCTGCACTTGCTGCTTCTAATGCAATGGACGCATTTCATCCGGACTATCATTAATTCCTCGCAAAGAAAGTCGGAGGGAAATCAGCTCGTGTTTACCTTTGCTGTACACAATGCAATTGTTTTTGTTGTCTTCCACTCCTTGCCAAGTCACATCCAGCAGCCACTTGGGGCCAGCAGTCAGCACCATGGGGACCGGAGCCTTTGTCTTCTGTAGAAAGGATGATAACAAACAGATGCCATTTGTTTGTGTTGATTAAGAACTTGAATAATAATAGTAATAATCATTTTATTTGCAAACAACTAAATCTCCAAGCCCATAAGCTAAGGCCTTATTCCCCTGCCTCAGAACTTAAAAAAAAAAGAAAGAAAGCAGAAGACGACTCAAGCTTCAAGACTTTAACGTTTTCATAGATCTGAAAGGTGGAATTATTATCAAGGATTTTTCTGAATGATAGCACTGGATCAGATCTCCAAGATTAGGCAGATCTCTGGTGGCTCAGAATTATAAAGGGAATGCAGATGACTTTCACAGCAAAGAGCCAAGTGTTTAGAAGTGAACTTTAGACACATTGTACTTCATTATCGACAGGATCTCACTATTTCCTGAAACAGACAGGAAAGAAT
This sequence comes from Paroedura picta, assembly GCF_049243985.1. Classification (NCBI taxonomy): domain Eukaryota; kingdom Metazoa; phylum Chordata; class Lepidosauria; order Squamata; family Gekkonidae; genus Paroedura; species Paroedura picta. The sequence continues at coordinate 18,164,710 of NC_135377.1, forward strand.
TTAAAGAATCAGTATCCATTTCAAAGCTCTATCCTGGGTAACATTTATATTATAGTGGGGAATTATTCTGAATGGATAATGTAATTTCTCCCCCCTCTCCCTCTTTTTTATTTCTTGCCGAGTGCTGATGTGCAGCTTTACTGTTGCTGAAATAATAATGCTAATGATCCCACATGCATGGTCTCAAAAAAAGAAATGTAATAGCGGCAGCCAGAATGAATTTGAATGAGATCAGAAACTGCATATCACCCACCCCTTGTTCACAAAAGGCAGAGCGGCACAGTGACATCAATGTTTATTTTTACAGAAAGAATGCGCTCAAGGTTTAGCATTTTGCAAAGTAAGGTAGAAAACCTCAAACTGTTTGGGTTTAACTTGAGTCCTTAAATGCAGATGCAAGGGATGAACTGATCTGGAATGTAGTAAGCCTTATCAACATTATTCTTTATGGAGACTGGTAGTGAAATGTCGTGTAGACATTTATCATTCACTAGTTCTAGTTCAGTATATCAAACATCATGAAACTATGACTCAGAGTACAGAGTACAATGAAAAGGGTCTCAAGGTAATATTCCACTAGCATTTTTTTTTCAAAATGTAGATAAAATCTTGCTAAAGCAATACCAACCCTTTCTTTCTTACCATTTCCACAGAAACAGACTCAAAAGTTGGAAGTACAGATTTAAAGTCTAATCCTATAGGGCCACGCGAACATCAAATAAGTGTTTGAAATGAAACACAATGGCCACCATGCTGACATAATGTTACATGTGCATGGCTATTATAAGTGGACTGAGCATGTGCGGATCAGAACTATTATACAACAAACTCTTAGCATGTACATATGCTAAGCAATAATATGCTCACAAGTATGACGGGACAGCATTTGGAATGTCTTACCTATGAAGCTCCCTGGAGAAGAGCCTAATGCTGGGAGCGATCGAGGGCAAAAGAAGAAGGGGACGACAGAGAATGAGGTGGCTGGATGGAGTCACTGAAGCAGTAGGTGCAAACTTAAATGGACTCCGGCTAATGGTAGAGGACAGGAAGGCCTGGAGGATTATTGTCCATGGGGTTGCGATGGGTCGGACACGACTTCGCACATAACAACAACAACAACCTATGAAGCATTCCGGGGCTTTTCATTTTATGCACCATGATATCTGCTGCATATTTAAATGCTGAACATGCAGACGTAACCAAGCTCCATGATTAGGAGAATCACATTGAACAGCTTTAGCTGAATTGTACTATTTTTGATGGAGACATTTGAATGCCTCTCCCAATTAAAAAAGAAGCTTCTGTACACATAGCAAAAGTAGCTCATTAGGGGAAAGTGTTGTTGACTAGGCTATTTTTCATGACAGGACAGTTTTCCACCTGAGGATTGTTTATTTAGCAAGGGGCAAATATGATGCCATCTAGCTACAGTATAAATTGGAACAACCCAGTTATATCTTCTCCATATGATTCTGCTATTCATATTGCTTCTGATTGAATCTAATGTTCTGGAACCAATTTTCATGTAAAGCACACGACTAGATAAGCTCCATTTGCCTTATGGCAGATGCCTCAACCAATGACATACGTCAACCAATGACATATGTCAGCCAGTATAGTATTACAGCTATCTAAAGATTGTGGTGTATACCTGAGTTTTTCTGTAAGGTGAGGATCACAACTTTCTGGCAGTCGCCAAATATACCTGGGCTACATTAAAAATCTATATTACTGGTATGAATTTAGTTCTTAGTTAAATATGCAGCAACTCAGCTGCTTTTTTATTTTAATCCAATCTTTTAGGATGATTGCTGCACTGTGACGTGGAAAATCTAAAAAAGCACCATGCTTTGAAAGCCAAGGCCAAAAAAACCATGTGGAAGCAGCTTCCGACTACCATCAATCAGGCCATTAGATGGAAAACAGAAAGTACTTCATGAGTTAAAGGCATTTCCAACAGACATCCTCTGTTCTTCTAGCTTCTAACAATCAGGGGTGAGACTATTAAAGGATGAAGAGGCAGCAGCCAGACAAATCCAAAAGCACAGACGGCAATGGTATGGCCATGTCTGCAGAATGAACACCTTGCAGACTGCTTCAAACTCCTCTGGCCAGAACAGCCAACTTAATGGAAGATCCAACGACTGGCGCCAAAAAAGCATGGCTTAAACAGATTGAAGACCTTAGAAATCAATGATTTACTATCCATGTGGCCAAAACTGCTGCTACCAATCGCCAAGAGTGGAAACATATTATAAACAAGGCAAAAAATCCAATGGCACCTACAGCAGCGTATTGGGTGAGCGGACAACCTGCTCCACCAATCACCAGCTAAATCATAAAAAGAAGAAAGAAGCTTAGTAGTAGTAGTAGTAGTAGTAGTAGTAGTAGTAGTAGTAGGCACAGGACAATTTACAGTGAAAATTTTAATCATAACATAAGTAAAATCCATTAAAAGTATTGCAATTTAAAATTATCTATTTCTATTTGATTCTCACAGTTCCCCTGGCACCGAGCAGGAGCCGCCACCAACACCGAGCAGGAGCTGCTGCTGCTGCTGCTGAGCAGAAACTGCCCTTCCCACTGCTGCCCTCAGTGTCACGCTTTAACTCCCCAACAATCTGGTCCCTTTAGATTTAGATATGGGAGGCCAAGATTTGAATCCCAATTTTGCCATAGAAATTTCCTAGTTGATGAAGAAAAAGAAGAAGAAGAAGAGTTGGTTCTTATATGTCGCTTTTCTCTCCCGAAGGAGGCTCAAAGCGGCTTACAGTTGCCTTCACTTTCCTCTCCCCACAACAGATACCCTGTGAGGTAGGTGAGGCTGAGAGAGACCTGATATCACTGCCTGGTCAGAACAATTTTATCAGTGCCGTGGGGAGCCCAAGGTCACCCAGTTGGCTGCATGTGGGGGAGTGCAGAATCGAACCCAGCATGCCAGATTAGAAGTCCGCACTCCTAACCACTACACCAAACTACACCAAACCACTACACCAAACTGATCATGAACTAGTCACATATTCTCAGCTTAATTTATCTCACCGCATTGTTGTAAGGATAAAATGGAGGGGAGAAGAATGATGTTAACCACTTTGGGTTCCCCCTGGGAAGAAAGGTGGAGTATACATAAAATTAATATAGTACACACTGAATAGCAATTGTTCTAAAATAATCTGAAACGTCATTATTTTCTTAAAACAGAGAAATACTGACATATTTTAGAGCTTCAAAATCATACATGATTGCTTCAACACACAGTCCCATATGTACGTATGGATTTCTAGTGCACCTTGATCCATTCTTTTGAATGAAAGGAACACATCCACTTGAGCAGTCATCACAACAGAAATCAGAGGTGTGGCATGGTAGCAGTGTCCAGTAGCACCTTAAAGCCCAAGCAGGTTTTCAGGATATAAATGTTTGCGAGTCAATGCTCTTTTTAACAGATACATGTCTGACAAAAAAAAAAAGAGGGTTGAGATTTTGATGAGAGGCGCTTTGACTTTTGAAAGTTTGTACCCTAAATTCTTGCAGCTTTATAAGGGTGCTATCACACTCAGATACATATACAAGATATCCATGTGTCAGTCAGAAATGATGTTCCTATAAGACAGCGGACAGCAATTGGACAACAATAGAAAATTGAGTAAGAAGGATTCCATAAAATGTTGACTAAGCACACCCTTTTCCCAGTCCAATGGAATATTCTAAAAGTAAATGGAGAAGCACATGAAAAGCCCTTTCTAAAAATCTGATCTATCAATTGCTTGGCAGGAAAAGGGATAGAAGAAAACTGAATTCAGCCTCCATAGCCACTCTTGAAGCATGAACCTAACTTGTTTGAGTCAAAGTGTTTATCCATCAGTAACTGTTTACTTTGATTGGCAGGAGCTTTCCAAAATCTGTGGAAACATTTACTACCTGAAATCCTTTAACTCGAAAAGTAGGAATTGAAGCTGGGATCTAATGAAAAAATGCCCTATCACTGAGCCACATTCCTGCACTTATAAAGTCCTTCCATTTAACTGATAGCTCCACTCCAGTAACTAGCTGATAAAGGTAGCTTTTAAACAAGAATTCCATGTGTGAAGCACAGTGTGGATTAATTATGTATATTTCACCTAGCCATGCATGTAATTGCCCTGGTTATGGGGAGGAGGAGATGGCTCTGGTTGCCCCCATGGACAATCTCTGAAGACAGTTTGATCTAGGCTGGTTGGTGGTACTGTTACTACTGACAGCAGTTTTCAACACAGTTGACAATGGGCTTTTAGCCCATTACCTAGCCACCATGGGGGATCGAAGTACACTCAAGGGCAGAGGATGACTCTTGGGGAGGCAGCCTCCCAGTGACATGCTCTGATATGTGGGGTGCCATAGGGAGCTGTTCTCTCCCTGATGTTATTTATTATCTACATACGCCCCTTTGCCCAGCTGATTCAGAGTTTGGGGCTGGGGTGCCACCAATATGTTGCTGACACCAAGCTATATCTGGCCAGATGTCTGGGGGCCATGGCAGATAGGCTGAAGTAGAATCAGCTAAAGTTGAATCCAGCTAAGGCAGAGGTCCTCTTATGGTGTTCTTATGGTTAAACGAATAAATAAACAGAAGTCTTGTGGCACTTAGAGGAAGTGCCCCACAACAGTAGATATAGAATTACTAAAATTAGTCACTGGTTAGATTTGTTCTATTCTGAATATGATTGCTAAGGCCTGAGGTTGGCAATCCTGGGAGCATTTAAGGGCTGGGGCATGTAGAGTTAGGGCATGTGAAAGGGAAACATCATGCGATGCAGTGACATTACTTATTACTTGTGGCTGAATATTCAGCAGTGATATCACCAAGATGCTCAATGCTCCAGGAATTTCTCTAAATCGTGATCGTAAAAACCACATTGTGCCCACAGAATCATAAATATCCCTGTTTTCTCTCAAAGTTAGAGCCCGCAAGGAAGAATCCAGGGGGGTGAGAGATTGCCAACTATGGCAGGCAGAATGCTAAGTCTAGTTCTGATCATGACTGAATCCTTACACTGTCCACAGATATCACTGTAGTTTCCTTCAAACAGCTTTAAAAATGAACCAGTCTGCCTGTTACTTTGGGGCATCACATTGCTATTTCCCCATGCCCACACTACTTAAGCACCAAATACATTTACCCAGTATCCAGTTCACAGGGGGGAAATTGTGCAATCCCTCCCATTGGTTCTATCAAACTCTAGCTAAAAACTCCAGATTATATAATTTGCATCTTAAACCACACAGTGAAATATGGCATTAATTACCAGTGGTGTTAGAACACCAATACACTTTAAAAAAATGACTGTACTGCTGCACCGCCCCAAGGTTGAAGGTAGGAAGAGAAATAGCACTCATTACAAGACAGTAGCTCACAAATATCTACAGAGAGACCCGAGTATTTATATTCCACACACATAGTAAAAGAATCATAACAAATCAGATATTGGAAAATTTGGCCCTGTAATTGTTAAAGACCAGCAGAAGAACAGATTGATAATGAAAAGGTAGTCTGGAACAGCCTTCCTGAAGTACACCGATATAGGCTAGATATCAGGAAAAAAAATTTCACAGTCAGAGTAGTTCAGCAGTGGAATAGGCTGCCTAAGGAGTTTGTGAGATCTCCCTCACTTCAAGCAAAGGTTGGATACACACTTTTCTTGGGTGCTTTAGGATGCTTTGGGCTGATCCTGCCTTGAGCAGGGGGTTGGACTAGATGGTCTGTATGGCCCCTTCCAACTCTATGATTCTATGAACCCCTACTGTAACTGTTTGCAAGTATTAGGGCAATCATACCACTTTGATTAGTATGGAGACATTCTATGCATTTCCAGAACTGAGGTTTGAACTTGCTTGGGAACAGCCTTCCTGAAGATGCAAGTTCCCATAATACGGCTTGTTGCTAAGTGTGTGTGTAAACCGCTGTCAAGTCACAGCTAACTTATGGCGACTCCTCTAAGGTAAGGAAGTCCAGAACTAGTTTGACATTGTCTGCCTCTGCAACCTCGGACTTCCTTGGCCATCTAAGTACTAATCAGGGCCAACTCTGCTTTGCTTCTGTGACCCATCAAGAGCAGACTAGCGAGGGTCAGCCAGATCAGAGAGTGGTTTGTTGGTGGTAAATTAATGGTAATTTGTTTTTTACAGATCTGTTTTAATTGGTTCTTGTCTATATTGTTCTAAGGTTATTTTGTTTTGTTATCCATGTTGGGTCTCAACATTATTGAGGAAAGGCTGGGCTTATAAGAGTTTTAAATAAATAAAATAAAATAAAGATGGGGGTTGAATAGGAATGGGATGGTTTACATACGTTTCTAATAGGAAGTTTTTATTTTTCTAATTGTGCTATGTTTGTATCGGAAGAAGTGTGCTTGCCCATGAAAGCCTATACCTTGAATGACACTGCTGGTTTTTAAGGTGCCACTGGACTCAACACTTTGTTGTGCTATTTTAAAACTCTTATCGCTAGTCCAGGCCTAAGAATGAAGAAGGATACAATTGATAAATGCAAAGGAATCTGGCATATTAGCAAATGACATCTAAATTAAGTGCAGGGAACATGAATTTCATTAACGACAATGCACCATGTAACAAAATCAGTAGTTCTAAACAAAGAAAAGGCTACTTTAAACGTTTTTCTACTGAATATGCTATCTCTGTTACATGCCTCCTTTTCTTCATAAAATCCATAATCAGACCAATTTGACAAGGGTGAAGAAGGTCAAAAGTTGATCTCTCAGGGAACAATTAGAATCTGCTAACGAGGATAAGAGAGGTCAAGCGGACATCCACTTTTTGCTAACCTTTCAAGTAACTGGACAAACAAGTGAGGTAACCTTCAAGTACTGTTTATACAAAAGTCAGTAGGTTAATGGAAACAAAAATAGCCAATAAAGAAGCCTGAAAATACTTTTACAATCCAACCTAAAAGGAACCATTAATAGATCCGTAATTTTTGATAATGTTGCTTAGAAACATTTATCAGCATAAAGTTGGCTTTGTTGGTCTTAAAGATGCTACCGGGCTCACACTTTGTTCTGACCCTGGACTATATCACTGAAGCAGAAGTGTTGGCTATTTCATACTTATCAACATTTCCATTTACTGTTCAACTAAACTGCAAACTCTGAAGTACCAAAATATTCCAAACCTGCTTTGCAGGGCAAGTGCAAATTAGAAGAAGAAGAGTTGGTTTTTATATGCCACTTGTCTCTACACGAAGTCTCAAAGCAGCCTACAATTGCCTTCCCTTCCACTCCCCACAACAGACACCCTGTGAGGTAGGTGAGGCTGAGAGAGCCCTGATATCACTGCTCAGTCAGAACAACTTTATCTGTGCTGTGGCGAGCCCAAGATCAGCCAGCTGGCTGCATGTGGAGGAGGAGCGGGGAATCATACCCGGATTGCCAGAGTAGAATTTGGCGCTCCTAAAAACGACACCAAACTGCCTCACAATTTCTTCGTTAAATGTAATGACAAAGTATGCCTTGTGCTGAAACAGAAAGCTACTAATTAGGTCTTGGCATGCAAAAAAGAAGAGGGGGAGAGTTGATAGGATTGCAGGAGCAAGTCTGGAGACACTTCAACTTTCATTAATGTAGCACCAAGCTTTCAATTTGAACAAACCACTGTGATCACTGTCATAAGAAAGATCACAAGCACCAGGGCTTATTGAATTAAAGATCACTACAGTCCTTACAATAGCAAAGTATTTTGAGAGCTGTGATTGATGCAGGTTTTCTAATGGCATTTACAGCTCTGTAAGAGGGAAGGGAAAGGAGGATCTATTGACCTTGGCAGGAAGACATGAAAGCAGCTATATTTTGGTGGCCAGCAGTGACACATTGGTGTGTATAAGACTCCATCCCCATCAACGACTTCTGGGTATGTTCAGAATGATGGTGCATGAACGCTAGCAGCTATGAGATAAGGCAAAGTCTCTCTGCACCTATTCATGCAATGCTATGGAGAAAAGAAGAATTGTGTTTTTAATTACCCCAAAGTGGCTTACATAACAGACACCCTATGAGGTAAGTGGGGTTGAGAGAACTCTAACAGAACAACTCTGCAAGAACAGCCATAACAAAACGGTAACTAGCCCATGGTCGCCCAGGTAGCAACCTGTGAAGGAATAGGGACTCAAACCCAGTTCTTCAAATTAGAGGCCACCGCTCTTAACCTCTAGACTATCCTGCCTCAGAGAATCCAAACTATCCAGGAAGACAACCTGCATAGGAAATGATGCAAGAACTGGCATAGAAATTAACAATCATTTGCATGCTACACAGGCTATGTGACACTGCTAACTACTTTTCTACAGCTTCTGAGTGGCTGACAGAATTTATATCAAACTTTTGGGAACAATACTTCAGGAATAAAGTTTACCCAGACTTTATTTCTCACTAAGAAATGCAGTTGCATAATGCAAATGCATTTCATTTTTTTCCCTGGGAGGGGGAAACAGAAAGTAAAAGAGTCGGGGGAGAGAGGCTGGAACAGATAGGACGGAAAATAATAAAAGGTTTTGTGCAAATATCAGGCTAGATTGGAAAGTTTTGCAGGTCATGGCTAGACAACCACAAGGATTTCATGGGGTCCCCCACCCACTCCCAAAGATTCTGGGCTTACCTACCATGCCATAAAGTCTTCAAAAATGCTTCCTGGGAAGTTTGCTTAGTATAGTCAAAATTGTAGTTAGTAGCTTGTAAAGGTAAAGGTATCCCCTGTGCAAGCATCGAGTCATGTCTGACCTTTGGGGTGACGCCCTCCAGCGTTTTCATGGCAGACTCAATTTGGTGTGTTTTGTCAGTGCCCTCCCCAGTCATTACCATTTTACCCCCCAGCAAGCTGGGTACTAATTTTACCGCTCGGTAAAGGATGGAAGGATGGAAGGCTGAGTCAACCTTGAGCCGGCTGCTGGGATTGAACTCCCAACCTCATGGACAGACAGCTTCAGACAGCATTTCTGCCGCTTACCACTCTGTGCCACAGCTTGTATCTCATGGTAAATCTCTACTGATGGAAGGGATTTCATTCAGCAGAAAAGAATTTTCTTGGCTCCCCCCCCAAAAAAACACACACACACACACTGCAGCATACATTGTCCCAGAAATTCTTATTTAAGGGGGGGAAAGGCACAGGAACAGTATTATTAAGGAAGAACTGGAGATTTTGGCAAAAAGTACATTTCATTCATGAAAATAAATTATCCACAGGACCCAGCCCACTCTCCACAATTGGGATTAAAAATATAATACTAATAGTCTGGGCCTGTACAGACCTGTTTTACCTAGCAAATTAATCTAAATATCTTAATAAAATGGGACAGCAGCCTAATTATGAACTTCACAACCTATAAGCCATACTAAGGTATACTTTTAGACATATTATTTGTTTTGAAAAAGCTGTTGCTCATCCAGAACACATCAAATAAGAACACTACAAATAAAAATGAGTGAAATAAAAAGGCTCACAAAGTCAACCTACAAACATAAAAAGAACTGGAAAATGGCATATTTGTACATAACTATCCACAGTGTGAAAGAGGAGAACTGAAACACACCCAGATGTGTCCTGATAACTTATATAGCTGCTGGGCAGATCTTACCATTATCTTTTATTCTCACAGAATAAAGGGCTGCCAAGAAGAGATGTTTGTACCTATGAATCTGAAATTGAACAAAAGTTTGCTATATTTGTGAGTTATAGTCCAGAAAAAGTACATTACAGTACATAGATAGCTATAGACTGCCCAAATCTGTCATTTTTGACTAGACATTGATCTATAGAGCCATTTAGATAAAAACATTTGCCCCCCTTCTCCATTCTGTCCCCCAATCCATCTCATCTTAGATGTGCAAACCATAATATCATATATTTGAGATTTTACTACTACTACTATTACTACTACTACTACTACTACTACTACTACCACCACCACCACCCAGGTGCTTATGAAATTCTTTCTGAAAAGAAAGAGCATTTTAAAAGTTGCAAAACAGTTATAATAATGATTGTTTACCACAAAGCCCATTGAGAAAGCATACTACTTGAAGAGGTTGCTGCCAACCCACAGGAAAGAAGCACTGAATGGAAAATAAAAAATAAGTATTCACAGATGGAGTTCCACATGACAGCTGGGATTCCCTGCAACTACAGAAACCCAACTGTTTACCCCAGGAGATGATCACTTGACAAGCAGCACACCATTTCTGCACTTGACAGACTTTCACAAGATTATAACAAAGGCAATTCAGAAGGGGGAAGGGAGGAGGAGAAAATATATATTCAAAATGCACTACTGTATTTACAAATCTGCATAGTTTTACATGTCAAGAATTCTAAGAGCTTGCCCGTGGCTGTGCCTTTGTGATACACCTGTAATACAAGCAAACGTCAGGACAACATGTATAAGACTTTGCATATTATGGACTGACTAATGGAAGTGCAAAACCTAATATCTGGCATACAAACACACGCGCTAAGGAAACACACATGCTTTTTAAAGGTTACATGCAGCATATTTTGGCTCTTATAGTGAAAAGACTGACAACCATGACAGCTGTTTCACAAAAGACTCAGAAACAAAGTAGTGATGCTAAATTCATGTTGGGTTTTCATCCTGGACAAAAAATCATGCAACCTTTTCTCTATACAAATACTCAGAGAAGACAAGGTAGCAGATCACCAAATGATCCTGCAAAAAACAAAAACAAAACCCAATAACTAATCTGTAACACTTCAATGGTCATCTCTGTAGTTACACATTTGGGATCTGCGCTTGTATGGAAATATCTTCAAAATATCTTACGAGTCCTATGTCATGGAATTTGGTCCAAGGGACCAAGACCTATGAAGATAGGTTGAGGGACTTGGGAATGTTCAGCCTGGAGAAAAGGAGATTGAGAGGGGACATGATAGCCCTCTTTAAGTATTTGAAAGGTTGTCATTTGGAGGAGGGGAGGATGCTGTTTCCATTGGCTGCAGAGGAAAGGACACGCAGTAATGGGTTTAAACTACAAGTACAACGATATAGGCTAGATATCAGGAAAAAAAAATTCACAGTCAGAGTAGTTCAGCAGTGGAATAGGCTGCCTAAGGAGGTGGTGAGCTCCCCCTCACTGGCAGTCTTCAAACAAAGGTTGGATACAGACTTTTCTTGGATGCTTTAGGATGCTTAGGGCTGATCCTGCGTTGAGCAGGGGGTTGGACTAGATGGCCTGTGTGGCCCCTTCCAACTCTATGATTCTAATTTGTACTCAAATTGGCTTCCCCAAGGGGGTTTTGCCTCTCTATTTGTGCCCCTTCCTACTCATTTCTCCCCTGACTGCCCCATAAGTATCAGCTGATACTATTCTTTTCAGGTTTCCCCCTCAGCTTCTATAAGCAGTCACTACTTTCTCAGGATAGTTTTAGGTCACTTTCTGCCTCAAGGAAATGGATGAATGTTATATGTGATCATATCATAGCTCAAAAAAGTGCTATTACAACCAAAGGAATTACTAATTATAACTGACCATGAGCCATTTTACTGGACATTTGAGGACATAGGTCAAGTCTTTCCATTACTTGCAGTGGTTCATAGGTATACCTTGTGTTTGGGTTCAGACCCATTGGATTTCACAGAGGTAAACCTAGCTTCTGTGATGTCAGGTCTACTACACAAGCTGAAACAACTCAAAGCAAACCTGAAAATTTGAGGAATAATTTCAGGAATTCTGAAAAATTCTGCAATGCCTTCTTTAGTTTTAGATACTGCTGAAAAAAAGGGGAATTTGGGGGCAGTGTTTTGAATTAGAAATATCCAAAGGTACTTGTCTAGGTGGTTCTAATGCTTTAATGAAGTGAACAAATTAGGAGGCACTTTATTTATCTGCTAATTCCTTTTTAACACCTTTTTGAGTAAACGGAGAAGTTACAGCAGGGGGAGCCTTCTGAACAGTAGCATTGAGGGGCTTAGCAAGAAGGGCAAATCAACAAAACTCATTCTCACTCTTGTACCAGGAGCAGCTAGTACCACCCATCTGTAGGTAGTAGTTGTGTTTTACCACCACATCTTATCCCCAATAGAGGTTGAGTATATTTGTATTGTTGTTTTTATGTTGTTAAAAAAGGATTTTTATTAGGGGTTTTAATGTTGTAACTTGTCTCGAACCTTTGGTGGGAGGCAAGTAATAACAACAACAATAAAAAAATTTTAATTGCACTTGCATAAAGCAGCACCTGAGCATTGGATTATTTAATGTATGAAAGTATGCAGGAATTTGATTCAGGAATTTGATTACAATTTTCCTGCAACCAAGAGGAACAGAATTGGTCTGCTAACAGGCAAGGTGTCAAACTATTCACAATATGATTTTATCATGTTATGTTTGAATTTGTTAGCTGGCTTTGTGGTCCTTGAAGGCAGAAAAGTGGGATATAAATTTTGTAAAATAAATTTAAAAATATATAAAAGCAATGCATTATAGCTTTAAGTAAGTCAGGTTGGAGGAAAGCCACACGTACATAATGCCCCTGCATGAGGCATGGCCTAAATATTCTTTTCCAGTGATGCTTAGGATATTGCCTAGCAAGATCTACATGGCCATCAGAACTCAAAATAGGAGGTTCTGTCCGCCTCAATGAAACATGGTTCTGACCCGGAAGCCACTGTTTTAAAAAAGGAAACCTGAAAGTCTTCTCTAGCTCAGACAAATCCATACACAAATATAATTCATTCATACTTACATGACTGTAATCACATAAAATGTGATTGAAAGTTGATCAAATGGACCACCAATCGGCTTTAAATTTTAAAATTGCTTTACATTTAATTTAAGTGTTCCTGTTTACATCTGATATTTTCAAACACATCCATGCCCTAACAATTACTATTGGATTATAATCGAAAAATCATTCCAATTTGGATGAAAGGACCACACAACACTGCAGCAGTCCCTTAGAGAATTAAGGCTCAAGTCTGATCTTCTAAGACTTAAAGAATGTGTACTTTGGATTAGCAGTATATCTGCAAATCTGTTGCGTCTCAAGGGGAGTATACTCTGCTAAATACCCTGACCTTCCAATGCACTGTATCAAATATGTGGCTATGGAATATAAGGCAGTTTGCATATGTCTGCATTTTAACACTGATTTAATATATGATAATGCAGTAAAATCCTATTTTCTCTCTCACATGTGAATGTAGTCGAATACAGACATAATTAAGTAAGCTATTATATATTCATTTGTTGGGGTTATAGTAGGGCAGACGATGAAAATCTTTTTAGATGATGTAAATTCAAGGAGAATGTCCCAAGGAACCATTTTAAAAGTCAACCTACTATGACCTTAAAAAAACGTTTAAAGCACCTTATGTTGGCTGTTACTAGAAACAATCTTATATTATTTCACTGTAGAATGGAATAGTATAACTTCTAAGATTTCATTTCTATATATGTAGTCAAATAATAGCCCAGATGGTTTTTAGTAAGGCTAGAATCCCTGGACATGAACATAGGATCTCACAAATCTCCCATGATAACACCGAGAAAGAGCGAAATTGGTAAAACTCACTACAAACTGAAGCTAAACATAGCCACCACCAGTTGCAAGAAATTCCAAGTACAGCACAACATTCCTTCTCAGATATTCAGATCTCTATAAAGAGGAATTTGAAGCTTTACCTGTTCAGCAACAAAGGAAATAAACCAAGAAGCATTGGGTTAAATTGAGTCCAAAAGTTCATTTATGCTAGAGGTCCTGCACATGCAGACACACAAGAAAAAGACTGCAGTAGCTCTTCGCGTGAAGTCAAACTTATGATTTCTTCTTGTGCAACCAATTTCTGTGCATTATATATAGGGATGAATGCACTAAATCAGGGGTAGTCAACCTGTGGTCCTCCAGATGTCCATGGACTATAATTCCCATGACCCTCTGCCAGCGAACGCTGGCAGGGGCTCATGGGAATTGTAGTCCATGGACATCTGGAGGACCACAGGTTGACTACCCCTGCACTAAATGCTGCGCAAGATCTTCCAATCCTGTTCTGGGCACCAAGACCCACTGGAAGTGAATTACTATAGATGCTACCTCCACACGGGCTCAGTAGAAATCCATCCACTTAAAAATGTACATTACTTAATAGGAGACATTGTTCTTCCTATCCATGCATGCCCCGTTTTATGACTCAGGATAGCTGACCTTGGGCTTCAAATGGCTCATGTCAAATTTGGGCATTTAAGAGTTTGTTTTTGGAGAACTATATGCACAGCTGATCTGTCTTTCCTGCTGCAACTGCAACAGGCAGATAATTTTGCACAGCTGTTACTCAACGTTTAACAAATTAGGGGAAATGTAATCTTTTCTCTTATGCCCGATCTGGGCTCTAATATATACAATGTATAATAAAGCAAATGATGAACATGGTCAGATCACCACTGAAGAAGAAAGAAAAAACGTGACACTAAATTCTTCCTTACTATGGCAACTTAGCTGTAATTCTTCAGAACTCTAGAGGCTATCTCCTCTGCAAAAGAAACAAAAATGGTTACTACATATCACTTGGCACTAATTGGCAGCAAGTGCTCAAGAGAGACCTGAACCTGCCAGACAGACTGAGTACTGCCCTCAAGATATCAGTCCCTCCAGGAGAGGTCTGCAGCCATTTGTCATGTAGTCTATGGATTCTGCACTGTTCACAAATATATTCAACCTATTTTAAACAGTCCAGATTTAAGCAAAGTAAGCAAATCATGCACTAAATAGGTTCTTCATTTATCTGAGTGCCTGAACATCAAAAACCTTTGCAAATTAGACACCAGATTTGATTTCTATTAGATTAAATGGATCTATTACATGAATATTTAGGTTTTTAGCTGTCTATAATTTTCCTGCAAAGACTTAAGATCTTGCTGAGATTCTGATAATTTCTGGCCACATAAATCTTTCCTAGATGCTAACATTTTGTGTACAAAGGTTGTTATGTAGAATTTGCTAGAGATACCAGATCTGAATCATTTAGAGAGAAAAAGAACATCTACACACACACGCACACACACACACACACACACACACAGGTAAAGGTATTCCCTGTGCAAGCACTGGGTCATGTCTGACCCTTGAGGTGACACCCTCTAGCATTTTCATGGCAAGACTCAATACGGGGTGGTTTGCCAGTGCTTTCCCCAGTCATTACTGTTTACCCCCCAGCAAGCTGGGTACTCATTTTACCGACCTTGGAAGGATGGAAGGCTGAGTCAACCTTGAGCCGGCTGCTGGGATCGAACTCCCAGCCTCATGGGCAGAGCTTTCAGACTGCATGTCTGCTGCCTTACCACTTTGTGCCACAAGAGGCTCTACATACATACATACATACATACATACATACATACATACATACATACATACATACATAGGAACAGAGAGTAGTTGAGTGTTATCCAGAATAGCTGTATTTATTTATTATATTTATATACCACCCTCACCTGAGGCTCAGGGTGGTTTACATAAAACTTGGTGGAACAGGGATCAGTAAAGGTAACTCAGGCAGTTGGAGGTAGCAGAGGATAAAGCTCTTTAAGGCAGAAAGGCAGTCCCTTAGGTATACTGGGCCCAGACCGCATGCAGCCTAAAAGGTGATTACCAGAACCTTAAGCCTAATCCGTAACTAGTGCAGTTGTTGAAGAATGTGCCTAATGTGGGACCTCTACGGTCTTGCTGTCAGGACCCTGGCTGCTGCATTCTTGACCAGCTGTAGTTTCCAAATCAAAGTTAAGGGCAGGCCTGCATAAAGCGAGTTGCAGAAGTCCAGTCTAGAAGTGACTGTTGCATGGATCACTGTGGCTAGGTGTTCCGGGGCCTACTATGACACTAGTAGTTTGTCTTGGCAAAGGTAGTAGAATGCCAGCTGTGCTACTTTCATGACCTGAACCATTGAGAGGGAGGCATAGAGAATCACACCCAGGTTCCCGGCAGAGTGAGCCACTGATAGCTGCATTCTGTCCAGGTTGGGTAGGCACTCTTCCTTGCTTGGACCCCACCTGCCCAGCCACAGGACCTCCGTCTTTGAAGGGTTGAGATTCAGACGACTCTGCTTCCAGGCATCTGGCTAATGCTTCTGGGGGATAATCAGGGTGGTCATCCATCAGGAGGAAGAGCTGAGCATCATCATCATATTGGTGACAATCCATCCCAACTTCTGCACCAGTTGAGTAAAAGGGTGCATAAAGATGTTGAATAGGATTGGAGAGAGAACTGCTCCCTGAGGGACTCCATATGGTGGCAGCTTGATGAACTTTCCTATTTCTACCCTCTGTCCATGATCCCAGAGAAAGGAGATCAACCACTGAAGGGCAGTGCCTCTAATCACAGCATCGGACACGCAGTAAGCTAGAAGCTCATGATCGACTGTGTTGAATGCTGCTGAGAGTTCTAATAATACGAGCAGTGCGGACCCGCCTCGGTCCAACTGGCAACAGAGGTCATCTGTCAGAATCCTGACTGGGATGGGTCTAAGACTGAAGCTTCTTCCAGAATGCTGACATTTGGTGTATGACAGCCCTTTCAAGCATCTACTATACTAGACCTGATTTGAACCTGTAATCTTTCTAATCCTGGCATTGGCAAGGCGGTGAGCTAGAAGTTCATGATCGACTTTGTCGAATACTGCTGAGAGGTCTAATAACACGAGCAGCGCCAACCCACCCCGGTCCAACTAGAGGTCATTTGAAAGTTGACACAAAATCACCTCCATAAGCTTTCATGGAAACAATGGATCTAACCTATTAACTCGGTGTAATCTTTAAAACAGCCCAGTAAAATAGACCAGTATTACAGTGATGTTCAGACTATGGGTATGAGACTCCTAAATTTTCTTAGGAAATTAATGCAGATGTGAGATTTAAATCAGTAACCTCCCAAGTCACAGTTCACCTTATCACTACAATACACAGCATCCCATCCTGGATGAAATCTGGCAACTTTACCAACTCTCCACACAAGTCCTTTTCATGACCCAAAGGGCAGAATATAGAGGCTAACATTTCTGAATCAAAATGATGATTTCGGCAGCCAATGTGAAGCTGTACTGTAAAATATGAGACACAAAATGTACACATATACCATGTAGGGCAGTTGTTGCTCAAAGTTCAAACGATGCCTACTTATATTCACACACTGTTAAGTTTCCACTCAAAAGTCAGGTTTACAGCAACCTTTTGTCAAAAGAAAGGGTGTTCAAAGAGCATAACAGAGCTTTGGACAAAGACTGTCAGGGGTTTTATGGATTTTTCTTCTTCCTAGTATTATAAAAATGTATCTTACTCTAGCTGTTAATCAGCGAGCTATATCCAACAATCAAGGCAGATATATATAATAAGCTAAGCTACTCTGTAAATCTAAACATTTTTGCACAAATAGAAAAGATACAGCCGGAGCCTTCTGATTGTTGCCACGGTAACTATCTAAAATGAAAATCAGCTTAACCCTTCCTCTGCCGGAACCACCCATGTACCAATGTTAGCTGACTTCCATGCACTTATCTTTGGCTTTTCCCCTCTCAAGAAATTCATAATACTGTTGCTTCTCAGTAGTTATGCTCTGATTATCCTATCTCAACCAAAGAAAATTTTGATTGGTAGCTCATTACTAGAATTAAGAGGTGAAGGGTGAGAAGAAGAAATAAACATTAGACTGAAATCCTAAGAGTATGTACCTGGAAGTAAATTCCACTGAATAAAACAAGATTTACTTCTAAAAAGACCTGCCTAAGATTGCCACCGTACTAATTACTTGGAAGTATGTCCCATTTTATTCAATGGGGCAGATTCTCAATGACGTGCAGGCATAATGTACCTCTTCTTCAAATCTCAAATATAAGAAAGGAAAAGAATATTATGTTTTAGGTTATTTTCATTTTGGCATTTAACTGTAATAAGGAATGAGAAAATATTAATTACCTCTACCGTTGATGTTATCTTAACGGTTTAACAAACAAAGCTATCTTAGTTTTCTTGTGTTTCAAAAAGCTATCCATTTTAGTATGTTAATATGCAAGCTTATTAAATACAACAAACAAACAGCACAGTTCTATTAATTACTGAGAATACATTATTATCCATAAGCTATGTTGTTTGGTGGGCATGATAGGATTGCCCCTAAGCACCCCTACACCTATGAAGTACAACAGATTCTACTGGAAAAGGATATGCCACAGTACCTACCCTTGTGTCATCAGGATACTACTGCCAGCAAAAATGGACATAATGAGCATATAGGGAAGGAAGATCAGAACTAGGGGCTAGGGTGGACTCAGTGTTTCCATTTATATTTATTTCATTTTTATACTGCCCCTCCCCACGAGCAGGCTCACAGTGGTTTACAGTAATCAAATAAAATAATAAAATGCAGTTTTAAACCAATGTTAAAATCTTACGATAGGAAAATCTTAATATAGAGAAAAGAACAGCCTGAAAGGGTCCCTCTCTCTTTCCCACCCACCTAACCATCCTCCACTGGCTTCCTAAACTGGACATAGTATAGAATGCCGTTCCTTCTCCTCCTGTTGGACTCAAAGGACAAGAAAGACTCACCACCACCTCACCATGTTCCTTTTATCTATATACACTTCACAACAAACAACTAGTGATGTTTAGAACTGGTATGCCTAGAATTGAGATGCAGAATTTCTTGAGTCAACGGAAAAGTCACTGACAATTTTATCACAAAGGACGTCCAAGGATCTAACAACCCAATAATTTGTTTCCCCTGAAAGTCAATGCATATAACTACTGGGTAAATTTCTCAACAAAAATGGCTTTAGTTCTGATATTATTTTATTATTATTTATTTATTTATTTATCATACTTCTATACCGCCCTCCCCGGAGGCTCAGGGCGGTTTACATTATAACAAGGAACCTTACATAAAACAGTCTGTAAAACATATACATCAATAACCAACAATTGCAACCAAACACAACACAGTATAACAGTAAACAGTTGTGATACAAACAGGTCCAGGGCTTGTTGATGGGATTCTGAGGGGGGTGGTTTATTGATTGAATTCTGAGGGGGGGTGGGGGGGGAGCAGGGGCCCTTGGTCGCTGTTGATTACGTCTGGTCTCGGCCAAATGCCTGGGGATATTGGGGATAACCAACTAAGTTTATTAAAACTATGTAAGAAAGAAAGAAGAAATAATCAGGGAAGAATGATAAGAGAAAATAATGGTTATTTCCGTATTTAAAAAAATGAGTACGTAAAAGACAAGCAAACAGGAACTAAAAAACAAAACAAAACATGCATTTGTTGCCAATGCATTTAACTGTAACTCCATGTCTTAAATTATTTATATTTCTGAAGAATAAAACCCAATTTTGGAGAAGGGGGCAGAAGGAACAGGCAGAGGGCGGTGCTTAACAACTTCCTCTTTCACATCCCAGCTGAGAGTATCCCTTTTGAAATCTTGATGGGAAAAAGAATTACTGGGGGAAGATCTGCAGCAGGAAAAGGGGTGAGTTCTCCTCCCAGCCTGATACTTCTTTATTCCCCCTGCATATTTTTTCTACTCCTTAATTAGAGATATCATGCTACTGGCCGAACACATACTGGCATGTAATATATGGTTTGGCCTAAAACATACTTAATCCACAGCAAACAAGAATCTTAAGAGCCAAAGGCAAAAAAGATTCATCTTGATCTCAATGGAATGAAGGGCCTGCAGCCAGCTGACAAGTTAGGTTGACATATATGAAGGTAACTGAGATTCTTGAACATGTTGAATAGCAGCTGATTTTTCTATAAACTTTACATTTCTCAGCACTACATATATAACTCTTACACAGCTTATATGGATTATTCTAACAAGCAAATGCATTATTTTTCCAAATAGTGCATCTCATGTTTAATAATATTGTGTTCACTGGATCATACAGTCCTAGAGGCTTCCCAAACATCAAGCTTATTTATCAGTCTTGGCTGATTTCCCAGGAGTAGCTTCAAAATAGTCTTACCGCCTGGCCAACACACTAAGCACGTACACAACATTTTTGCCATTTTTTCCAAATACAGAACTTAACAGAAATACTCTTCTGGACTTTAGATCTAAGTTCCTAACGTTATTTATTAATTTATTTTTTTAAAAAAAACAGCACTGGCTTCTAACTCATTAGCAATATTTAGCTATTCCGAAATTTCAGTGCTTCTACTATAATTCTCAGAATGCTGCTGTTTTTCTGAAATCAACAGTGATTCAAGAAGAAACAGAGCCAGGGCTTTTTGATACTGTCACTTACATGGTGGAATGAGCTCCTGGGAGAACTGTGGGATCTTTTATAGTTCCACAGGGCCTGCAAAGTGGAGCTCTTCCGCCAGATTTTTGGTTGAGGCTAGGGTTTGGAAGATTTGGGCCCCTCTAAGCTCAATACGAATATCTCCCCTGAGGATCATTTTTCAGATGGTCAGTCAAGCCAGGAGAGTGAAGGACTTGACACCATCGGGGATGTTATAACTGGGAATTTTAATGATGTTTGATGGAGTTTATATTTTAATTGTACACCACCACACCCTTTTGGGGATTGGCAGTATAGAAGCCAAATAATAAATAAAATAATAATAAATACAGAGCTTCTCCAATGACCATATATAGAGCATTGGTTACTAACTTTTGTATTAGGCATAAGTTGGACTCTTAGGCCCTTTCTGCATGCATAACTTACTTCCAATTATCACTGAATTATCACATTTCATTTGAATCTTGTGCTTGATAAAAATCCAACTATCTTTGGAATCACAGAGTAAGTGATCAGCATAGCAATGAAAAAAAGGCAGATAAACTAGCGGTACTGAGGGATTTTCGGGGGTGGGGGTGACCACAGTCCTTTAGGGAGACTTGTTCGGTAATAGGCACATCATATTCTGGTGTGACAATCAGGCCACGGTTAGCATTTTCAACTGGCAGTCATCTCCTAGGTTTGTGCTTGCTTGTTTCAGGTGTAACACCTCTTTTTTAGCAAAATGTGTTGCAGGTGACAGTAACGATATTGTGGATGTGCTGTCTCAATTTCAGTAACAGAGGTTCCAGGCTTAGTCCCTGAAACGAACTGGTACCCAGACTGATTCCCAGAGGATCTGTGAAGGCTTGGAAACTACTTATTTTACAGAGAGTATATGGATTACTTGTTCCTTCTATTCACAAGTCTTATGTCTGTGTTGTTTCTTTTTATCTTTGCTGGCATCTTTTGGGTTTTGGCACAACTTTTCCGGTCTCTGAGGCTGTTATACTTCATTACATGGTTCATTTAAAAGAGCACTGCCTGGTACAGAAGACCATATCCTTGCACTTAGTGGCAATATCATTTAACAGCAAGGCTCTGGGTTTCGCTGATCACTATAACACTTTCATAGCCCACTGGGCCATTGAGGGCTGGAAAAGGCCTCTGCTTTGAGGCATGACTCCCAGAAGCCCATCATGATGGCAATCCTGGTCAGTATCATATGGCTATTGCTGCAGATCTGTTGCTCTGTTTTTAAGGCCGTTCTGTTTAGGGCGTCCTTCACGCTGGCCTTTTATGAGGCCTCACACTGCAGGGAGCTTGTAGAGCCTTTACAACAAGTATTCTCTGGAAGAGTTCAGTCTTTTAATGATATCGCTCTTAACAGCTCAGAGCTCAGTATTTTCCTGCAGCAATCCAAAAGGCATAAGCATCATATGGGTTCCTGGATATTTTTGCATTTTGCTCCCAATGGTCTACCCTGCCCAGGCTAATCACCACTGATTATTTGACATCCAGACCACTTTTACCTGGCCCTATTTTTATTCACAATGATGGCTCCTGCCTTTCACAATTTCAATTTGCTAGCATTATGCGCAAGGGCCTTTTTGACTTGGGTCTGCCTTGCACTGATTACAGCATTCACTCATCCTGCATAGGTGCTGCCACAGTGGCTTCTAAAGCCAGGTTTTCACCAGATAGCATTAGAGTTGTTAGTTGTTGGCACTTTTCAACATATTGTACCACCATATACTCTCAAGGCATTAAAAAAAATCCTAGTCCTATCAGGTACGCACAAACAGTTTGTATTATACGGCATAGTATCATCTATGGGCAGAGAAATATACTTTTTTATCTGGCTGGGGGAGAGCATTGTACTAGATGTTCAGTTAGTTCAGTTAGTTTTATTATGGTCATAGACCAGCACAAGATGATGCAAAAACATCCATTAAAACCAGGAAATTAAAACATCTTAAAACATAGCAATACAAAATAGAATAATAATAAGGTACATAAACACGGCTGTCCCCTCAGCAGGCAGTCTGGGGAGGATGGGTTTATCATGTAACAGGTAGGCATCTGATTCTCAGTTTGTTCTTATGCTGTACCATTGCTCTTTGGTTGTGGCTAATAAAGTGGACATTTTCTATTCAAAATGCCTGCTTGTGTTTTCCTTTTGCATACTCTCTCCCTAACAGCTACGGGCCCTCATTTCGCTTCCAGGACAAACCTGGAAATGTGACTGCATTCATGTGACACTCTAAGTTTAATTTAAAACTCTTTGGCACCCCCATATCCACCTTCTAGGTTTCCAATGGGTCCCAGGCACCTGTCATCTTATGATTCTATCTGGGAAGAACCTCCCTAGCTGCCTGCCTGAAAATAACTTGAAACATGGTACTGTTTTGTTAATAACTTTCTATTATAATAGGAAATTTTGTATATATTAGCCACCTTGAGTGTTCTTTTTGAACAGAATGGTGGAATAGAAATAAATATAATGAATGAATTGGCATTTGATGTGGTAAACCATAAGCTCCTTGCTTTCTACTTCATCGACATGGGGGTTTGGGAAACCACAATTCAAAGGGTAACCTCTTTTCACTGTGGTTGACGACTGAGGGTCACCATTGGGGAAGATCAATCGCTCCTTCACCAACTCCCTTGTGGAGTTCCTCAGGGGGTGATCTCCCCCCAATGTTATTCAACATGTACATGAGCCCTCGCACCCAGCAAGTCCAGAACTTTGGGCTTGGATGTCACCAATATGCAGGTGATATCCAGATCTATCTTCTGATGGATGGTCGGCCAGATGCCCCTCTGAACTCACTGGTCTAGTGTTAAGAGATGGTGATGCAAGCTGCCTGAAACTGACCCCTTCAAAGACAGAGGACCTCTGCCTGGAGAAGAAAGAACCAGACTAGGAAGCATGCCTGCCATACTGGACAGAGCGCAGCTTGCTGCTGCACATTCAGCCAGAAACCTGGGAATGATTTTTGATACCTCCTTAACTATGGAGGCTCAAGTCATGAAAGTAGCACAGCTGTGTTCTTATGCCAAATATGGCTACTGGCCCATTTGACCCCAGAACACTTAGCCCCCATTATACACATGACAGTTACCTCCAGGCTTCATTGCTGCAATTCATTCTTAGTAGTTATTGTTAACCATTATCTGAATTACCAAAAGGTACCCTTGTGGACTCTTAAAGGGAGGTTTCTCAGCCTTGGATCCACCACTGAAATAATCCTACTCCAAATAACTTAATACCGAATTTCTCAATTTTATTGCTGAGTTCTGTAAGAATTAATTAGTAAAAATGAGTAAGGCACTGGCCACTTGAGTGGCTAGACAACAATGTTTAAATGACACTTGAAAACTTTTACCTTCCCAATTTTGTTGGTCTCTAAGATGCTACTGGGCTTAAGTCTATATAAAAATATATTTAACTTTTTTCCAAGGCAAATGTCCAAAGCAAACTGCTCAGTTTTTATGGAGGAACACAGAACTTTCAACTATAATAATATTTCAAAGTGATGTTGTTGATAATATAGATAAATTAGCATCAAGAAAATATAGGGATGGACTGTGATTAATCCAAATTAATGACATTATAAGAGAGCCAAGAATTTGCCTGTGTGTCCAGAAATAAATAGTAGTTCATAGATACCATAAATTAATTCCTGCTTTTTTTTCTAAAGCATCTCATGCAGCAATAGATCAAGGCAAGGATTATTGCTAGAAAAGAGAGTAGGCTAAATGGATCAAGTATTGATATAAGGCAGTTCTTGGATTTTATAACTGTACGGTTAGGTTCCCTAACTGAGTTCTAGGCTTGTCATCATCGACCCTACTGTTCATACCATGCAGACCCTTAGAAAAAAATGCATTAATTTTAATGTTGGGTTTTTAAAACATTCAAATGTATGCTTGGAATATATTTTCTTGACCAGATTTGCAATTCTAGCTGCAATTTAGATTCTTCTTTTTAGACCGCATGGGTTTGTTTCATTTTGTTAGAGCAGGTAACAGAACACATCCTGTGCTCCTAATGTCTACCCTCCCAGACTATAATACCCTTGGTAAAAGTGACTCTTGCAGAGCTCATTTCTAGGAAATATGAACTAGCCAGACACGACTCAGAATGGATTTCTTTAGAATCTTTAAGCAAATACTTGCTGACAGTCGAGGGATTTTCCCCCAACTGTATGAAAGAGACGGTATCTTCAAAGGACCTCAAAACATGACGCAGTGTATAACCATACTGTATTATGAAAATGGAAAGATAGAAGACTAGACAAAGAATTGTAAAAAGCAGTGACTCCAAAATCAAACTCTGTAATATATAATTTTTCTCTGATTTAATTAGAAGTCTGTACCTCTGTTTAGGATTGCACTGAGAGTAAAGTAATCACATCATTAAAATCTATCATAGCAATATTGTTTTAAATATATTAATCCTTTTTGTTTTTTAGGAATGCACATTTAACTTTCTTTGTAACAGCTCTAACAATCTATCCTTCTGTCCTATAAGCATCATATCCTAGGAAGACCAACAAACAGCCCCCAGGACTGGGCTTGATTCTTAATGAGTGAGATCAGCAATAATGGGCTTGGGGTCAGCACTTTATTCCTCTTCCTGTCCTGCAAACAAATGACTATCATTCTTTAAAAAACAAAATACTGAGTAGTACTGCTGTGCTTGGAAACCGACCATATACAATTCACAAGGATTTTAAGGGAAGAGACCTTCCTTACACACAAACACACTTCTGAAGTTTTATAAGCAAGACCAGGAGACAAATCCGCATGTATGCTTGTGGGAATAACTATTTCATATATATAACAATACCACCACTTAGTACCAGCAAACAATCTGCCAGAAGGGTGGCTCACATTTTACAGCAATAGATGTACAAATTTATATTTAAGAGCCATCTGATTTCAAACTGCACAATAAAAAAAATCAACAGGAATATACGATCTTAAATACTTGAGCAAAAACTCAGTAAAAGATACAGTAGGCAAACATTGTAGTCAGCTCAGCAGTGATTACCAACTCATGCTCCAAATTCACTATAAAATGAAAATCAATATTTCCACAAGTTCCTGCAACATAAAAGATAACCTTCATTGATTTTTCTAGACTTAGGCCTCTCTGATAAAATCTAATATAAATTTTCAACCACAAGGATTTGGATCAGAGCAGAGGTGATAAGTCCTGCACATCTCTTAAGAGGTGGGGAATTTTTTTTTAAGTGCACGTTCATACTATTTATAATTTGCCCTGTGCAAGTGAAAGCTTTTCCACCACTGCTATCAGGAATCTCTTCTAATTTTTATTACTGTGAGGCTAAAGCCTGTTCCAGATAATTTGGAAATTTCAGGGGAATTGTGATAGGGCTGATGGTGCAGCCCTGGCTGACTTGAGAAAAGAGCTAACCCGTAATAGCCTCCATGGCCGTGCTGATTAAATGTTGCCATAGATGAAAGGCCTGCCATCGCCACAATAAATTAACCAATCACACAAATCCCAAGTCAGTGCTAATCCTTCCTTGATACTCTGATCCTCTGATCAGCTCAAGGAGGTAAAGAAACTAGCTTGTGACGCTTGGAGCTCTAACCCCTGGATTTCATGTACACAACAAGCTAATGATATCTTGCTGACCAGTTCAATGGGATGAACTTCTCTCACAACCCTTAGGGAACACTGTGGCCTCCTTTAAAAAAAAAAAAAAAAAGCCCTGACGAGAGCATGGTAGTTTTTTGTGTTTTACTAGGAAACCACATGAAAACTACCCAACGTTTGTTAACTACAATGAGCGGCAGAAAATGTTCAAATGTCAGAATTTTTTTGCATCTGACAAAGCCAGGTGATGGATTAAGAAAGAACACGGACATTAAGCAGCTGCTAATTTGTTTTCATGGAACTCTGCAGCCTCCAGTTTAAGAGGTTAACTATTCAAGTAGCTTTATTATCTTTGGCTTCAGTTTTTGAAAATAAATATGTGTGCAAAGAGAGAAAGTGTGTATATGTACACACAGTGGTACTGACATAGGGCAATTATATTCGCATTTACACTGTTATTTAATCAATTAACAGACGGTCTAGACACTCGCAGAGTTTTCTCATTAATTATTTTGATGATGCATTTCCATTATACTTTGCAAAACTGAGTTTGTGCAGTCTCCCTGTGTAATTCATAACTGGGGAAACTTTTTCTTAGTGAGGTAATTGTTAACTAGTAAGAAAGATGTTTTGTTTTTTCCTACTTTCAAGCTTTATACAGAGACTTCATTATCTCCCTCTTGGTTGGTTCTATGAAATGAAAAACTCATTCCATCTCCCCCCTTTCCCTGAATCTTTTCCCATTACCCATTTTGTAGGGACCAAAGAGCCTGGGATTCAAACCAAACATACACACGTAAAATAGAAATTATTATTATTATTATTTTTATTATTATTCTATTTATTTCCCGCCACTCCCTACAGGCTTGTGGCAGGTAACAATAGTCTTAAAATCCCCCATTAAAACCCCCATTAAAAGACTATAAAAATACCCAACACGGCAGAAAATACCACTCTCCCCTACCCGAACAAGGGCATTGGGGGATGGAGGGTGATGACGACTACTTCAAACCCCCTCCCAGGGGGGCAATGTTCTTCCTTGCCAATCCCAGCCTCAACCATAGACCTGGCGGAAGAGCTCTGTTTTACAGGCCCTGCGAACGTTGCATGCCAGTTTTGAGCATCCTAAGCATGAAACAAGTGCGACACCCAACATTATATTGAATTGGGGTAACACCATTGACAAGGCACTCATGCACCAGCTTTTTCTACCTCTGGTATGTGAGGTCAGAAGCCTTACAGTGTGCTAGAGATGCATACTTTGGACTTTAGAGAATGAATGTGTAAAAAAGCTAGCAAAAGTCTTTTGTGTACATACTTTCTCAGTTACAGAATACCACCCAAAGCAGCTTTTGTTAGTTTGCATTTGGCCACTTACAATACATTTATGATCCAAACACCAGTCAGATACTGGAAATCAAATCAAACAGACTGAACAAAACTCAACATTAACTCTGTCTTCATCTTCTACTTTAAAAAAGCAACCCCCCCAAAAAAAAAACCTTCTAGTGGCAAAAGTTCACATTTTCTTTTATTCACTAACATTGGCCCTGCAGAAAACGTCACATTACCCAGTTGGCTTCTTTTATTCAGTAGCTAGTTTAGCTTACTACAGGAGAGACAATAATGCTCTTTAAGATTGGTTCTCTCAGCTCTTTGTAGCTTCCCCCTCTCTTTTATTCCTATTTCTGACAGTGCAGTCCTAAACAGTGTTGAACGCTAATAAGCCCACTGATTTCCATGGATTTAAAAGATGTAACTGGTTAAGATTGTACTGTAATTCTACGAAGTCATTCCTTGAAACTCAATGAGATTATAGGAAGGACACGTGTGCCCTTGAAGTCAGTGGCAAACTTGTTTGGTTTTTAAAACCAACTATTCACTCACTTGGACTCTGTTTTTTCATGTGATGCAGCAGTAGTAATTCATAGTCATTCATTTGTCTTCTTTTTAAACACTTTTAAACGCTTCTTTTTAAACACTTACTGCCTTTCCAGTCTCTCTTTGTTTACAATGTGGACCCTAAACTGTTAGTATTGTTTCCTTCCATGGGAGCTGCCAAAAGAAACTCTCAACATTGTTGGCTTCACAAATCGTTAGGCTAGGAGCAAGTCCTTTAGGAATTAATTAGTAAGAATGCGGCAAGAACACAGTACACTCCCTGCAAGGCATTACTGAACACTGTTTGCAAGTAGAACATCTATCTCTGGCAAAAACTGCTTTCCAAGATCAGCAGATGCTGCAGTGGTCATGGTCCAGGGAGGTATGTGGAGACAGTCTTAGTGAGCAAAACAATGGGATGGGGATGGAGGGGGGGGGAATAGGACTCCACTGAACATGATTAAAAAAAATATATATTACTGTGTATACATCATACCGGATCTACTGTGGTAAAGTCCTCTTATGGCCAAACTTTTCCAGATAAACTGGTCGTCATTATGTGGCTGTTGATTTTTCACTGTTTTTAATATGCTGTGTTGTTTTGTTTGTTTGTTTGTTTGTTTGTTAGGTGTATGACTCACTGCTTAGGAAGCAAGCTGAAAACATAAAAGCAAACCCAAGTGAGATATATACTTAAGGTATCACTATCCAAAGAAGGCAGTTCTTTGATACATTCTTTAAAAGTAATTATCAGAAAACGTGAATGCATTGGTGGGAGGGAGGGAGGGAGGGAGGGAGGGAGGGAGGAAGGAAGGAAGGAAGGAAGGACATCCTATGGGCACTATCAGTCTTTGTCACATGAGCACAGCTATTCACATGTGAGAGAGAAACTGGCCACAGGAGGATCACATTTGTAATGGAGCCAAGGGGGAGAAGTTGGCTTATTATTTTTGGAAATATTCTATTTTTTATACCTAACTGACTGGTCATAACTTTAGTTTGCAATAACTATTGAGGCACCTGTCAGATTACCAATATATCATGCTTACTAAGTAACAACTTATCAGTAGAAGAAGCTGTACTGAAAAAAACACACACACAGGATAAAATGTTAACTGCTGCACCCCTACAATATCAGGGGGGTATGTCAGCAACCCCGACCAGAATCTAATGCAGCACTGCAGCGCCATGTTAAGCTTTACCGCTAAAATCCTATGCAGAGTTACATCCTTCTAAGTCTGTTGAAATCAATGGGCTTAGAAGGATGTAGCTCTGTTTAGGATTGCACTGTACATCTCCATGTAGTAATGGCATAGTAGGAAGAATGAGATGGACATAGGATTTGAAACAATTTCATTTATGTACTTTATGTACATCTCAACGAAAGCAAAAACATAAAAGCCAACATGACTCAGTCACAGGGTGCACACCAGATCCAACCTATAGAGCTTGTACATGATACTACTGTAGCTGCACCAGTGCAACATCTTTAAACAGCCCGTGGTGCCACGGGCGCCACGGACTATATAATTCGTTAAGCCCCCTAGAGGTGGGCTTTGTCCGTGATGAGGAAGGGTCCGGGTTGGACCCTTCCTCACGACAGACAATTCCCAGGCTGAGCAACTGAGCAACAGTTGCTCCCGGACTGACCGCCGCCCGAAGGAACCCCCAGCAGTCGCGCGAAGCGCGGCTGCTGGGGGTTCCCTCCCTGCCGGTCTGACGCTGCGGGAGGCGCGAAGCGCCTCGCGCAGCGTCAGACCGCCGCCCGAGGCAACCCCCAGCAGTCGCGCGAAGCGCGGCTGCTGGGGGTTCCCTCCCTGCCGGTCTGTCGGTGCGGGAGGCGCGAAGCGCCTTGCGCAGCGTCAGACCGCCGCCCGAGGCAACCCCCAGCAGTCGCGCGAAGCGCGCCTGCTGGGGGTTCCCTCCCTGCCGGTCTGACGGTGCGGGAGGCGCGAAGCGCCTTGCGCAGCGTCAGACCGCCGCCCGAGGGAACCCCCAGCAGTCGCGCGAAGCGCGCCTGCTGGGGGTTCCCTCCCTGCCGGTCTGACGCCTTCTCCCCTTTCAAAACCCCTTTTTATAAAGGGGCTTTGAAACTAGTATTCTATAACAGGCCATTTTAGAAGAACAAACCTATTCAGTAAATTATGTTCCAAAAATGTGTGTAAGTTAAATCCCATCAAGGTACTGCCAACACACAGCAACCCTACACATTAACGACCTCCATACCATCCTATCATTAACAGCCCTGCTTGCTTCTTGCAAACTGAGGGCCATGGCTTCAACTCCTGAATTTTACGGTACGGTTTTGGTTACCTGCCTTTTACTATGGGGACAATATTCTTCTTGTACTGCATAGTTAATCCGTGCATTACTCTGTCTATTTTATGATGCAGAGTTATTAAAATGTCATTCCAAAAAAAATGCTAAAGTATTTTTTTAAATTCCATTCAAAATGCAAGTCAGAGAGCAAAGGGATATTTTCAAGCCAGGCACAACAGTTTTAGGTGAAGTATCACTGCACTGCTTTAAGGTCAGTACTCTGATCACAGTCACAGCTTTTATCAGAAAGTAGGCCAATTACGTAATTGTATAATGTATTCAGACAGCAAACACAAATTACAAGAAATGTCAACTTGGAATTGTTAGACTAGGGTTACCAGATGAGGACATGTTCTCTTTTTTGGTGTCTGTCCTCTTTTAAGCTTAAAAAAAAAAGATGACAATGTCCTCTTTCGGGGACGGAAGGTTAGGAATGTTCTTAGTTAGTGGCAATTATCACAGCTTATATAGTAAGGGTATTTCAAATGAGATTTGTCATAGTTATCATGTTTGAAGTAGTCAGTCGGGAAATGTGGCCTCTTTTTGCTTTTCAAAATATGGTAAACCTAGTAAGACTGAAATGTAACTGAACGAATAGAAGCTGAAATATCTGAGACATGCTTGGTTGAAATAATATAGTTATTCCCCTCTGTATATTCATAGAATAGAATGATGAAACCTAGCGTATGTCAAGTACTATGCAATGAAAGCACCGTTAGTATAATTTCTATATTCAACACAGGATGTGTAATTTGAAATGTACTGTTTTTCTCCAGGGGATATGTAAACAGGAAACCATGTTTTTATTTTTTCAGCACATCCAATAAGGAATTGAGATTCAAATGAAAGTATCTCATGCGGTCACATCCTGTACACAGATCACAAGCAGGTGGCCAATCATTCAACAGAGCTGGTTGATTTTATCAGAATTAATCTGAATCTGTTAATTGCATGTTGCTGCACTGTGGGGAAACACAATGTCAGTTGCCATCCTACCCCTGAACTGCTTCCATGGTCACCATGTTGTAAAACTGAAACTAGCACTATTACACCATCACTCTATTTCTACCATTAGATGACAATCTAGATGACAATCCAATCCAATGAGGGAAATTGGAAGTTTTCTCTGTAATACAATAAGAGAAGCCTTAACTGCAGGGCAATCCTAAGCAAGTGTGCTAAGAATTGCATTTGTTTATTTATTTATTTAATTAATTAGATTTTTATACCGCCCTCCTATAAAGCTCAGGGTGGTTTACATATAACGTCGTGGGATAATACATGGAATGACCTAAACATATAAGTCCCTCGCTCCCAGATAGAGAGTAATAGACCTTGTTGGACAGGGGGAGAGGAATGGGTTATTATCCACCATCGCGATATTGTGTCTTAATTATGTTTTAATGGGTTTTAATGGGATTGTATTGTTTTTATGAATTTATGTAAACCACCACGAGACTTTGGAGAGTGGCAGTATATAAATATAAATAAATAAATAAATAAAATAACATTGTCGGAAATAACTAACAATAATTCAAAAGTGGTTCTAAATCAACACAATTTCAATGGTCTTGATCATCAACAATATAACAGGAAAGGCAACTTAGATAAGGCCCCCAGAGAGGTCAAACTGGTTCCAGCCATGGAGGGGATGTCTGAGGGGGACCTATGGATATTATATGGGGTTTGGTCGGTCTCAGGCAAATTTATTATATTTATATACTACTCTCCCCTGTGGCTCAGGGCGGTTTACATAGAACATAGGGAACAAGGAACAATACACTGTATCTCAGTAACCATGTCAAATGAGTAACAGTAGTAACAGTGATAACAGAGAACAGTGTTTAACAACTTCAACATTTTAACAGTCCCATGGGTGGATAGTTCCAGGTGTTTGCTTCATGGGGAGGGCTCTGGGGACCCAGTAGATGTTGTTAGTTTCGGTCAACCTCAACCAAATGCCTGGCAGAAGAGTTCCCTTTTCTAGGCCCTGAAAAATCCTACTGAAGTCTATTCAATGGGGGTTACTTCCAGCAAAGTGTTCTGAGGACTGCACTGCGGGTTACCATGATTGTTGGCAGAAACAGCTGTCCCCTCCAAAGCACATACTTTGAAAATGAACAAATTCAATTGAAACTTACTATTTAGGTTCTATATGTATATAAATTGTCTGCTCCTTTTGATTTATTACTATTGTTCCCATTCTGTTTACTGGTATCATGGTATTTCTGTAATTTGTTTCCAGTTTGAGTGGATTAGCCACATTATACCATGACAAATTGCCTGATGGTAAAAATAGCGTAACAATATATATGATTCACCATATAAAAGTGGCATTTCAATAAAGTGTCCTCAGCTTGCAGTCAAGAGCTTGACAACAAAAAGTGCAAGAATCTAGCATATAAGAATTTGGTTCTGTAGAATAATCAGATAATTCACAAATTTAAGCTGCTCAACAGAAACTGCAATGAATATTGGGGTGATCCATTCACAAAAACACTATATATCTAAACACAGATGAGGAAGGTAAGTTCACCTGGCAACTGTATTCATGTGGAAGTTTGCAGAATGGCTTGTCACAATGAACCAATTTCACCACTGCCTAAATCCTGGTAAAACTGTGTGTGTGTGAGGGGGGGGGGGGTAATCTTCAATATCCAACTTTTCCATAAAGATGTTTCCATGTGTCTTAGAAACTAGCATTAAAGGAAAATTGGTCTTTAACATGCAGCATGAACAAGGCACTAAATGTACTTGAGTAAGGAGACGAAAGACATTGGGGACAGCTGCGGACCGCAGATTTGGGACACTAGTATCATGTATGTAACAAATCTTTATTAATAAGTACATTAAATCCCATATTTTTTCATTTATAACTACTGCATAATTTCCTGTTAACACTTCATGTAAATGCCAGATAAGGTAATAATTTTTTTTTCCGAATTCTATTTCTGTTTCATTATATGTTCTATACTTTGCCCCATAGGTCAGTTGTATGATTGAAGTTTTATGCCTCATTAAAATTCTGCTAGTTAAAACATGGAGACAGAGTTTGGGTAATTCCCTTCTCTAGAGTTACAATTAACCATTCCATTGAATTCTTGCATTTCTGCAAACCAGGATTTTTTTTTAATTATAGAATGGGAAAATGGTCAAGGGGTCTAAATGTCCTAAACATAAGGCTCTTATCACTTTGTGCTCCAGTGGCTGAAAAACCCACTGCCACCACCTCCTAGTTGAGAATTTCTAGCTAGAAGCTGCTATCAGAAACCTAAATAACAAAAATATGCAAACTTGCACACTAATTCCCTTTGGAGATAGATCTTGGCTGCAGCCCTGTCATAAATCAGAGAATTTCGATATGAAATGAGGCAAGCAGCTCTAATCATTTCTGCATTTCAAATTGGATCACTGGCTCAATCACTGGGCTTTTTTAAACTGCTTGCCTAAGAGCAAATGTGAGGCGGGAGATAATTCTGAAGAAATCTCTTCTTTTGTGACCATAGAACTCTTTTAACTGTTTCAAGACTGAAGACCACATTCCAGTGATAATAATGTATATCTGCCGGGAGAGATATGGATCCTTAAAGACATCTTCCTTCTCTTTCAACTCATAGAATTCCATCAATATCTGCATACATTATATATATTAATATATGTGTGTGTGCATATGGGTGTTTATGTGCATTAAAAAGAGAGGGAGAGAAAGAGAGTGGAAAACATCTGACATGTAGCTATAGCAAATTTCTTCTCAGAATTTTCCTCTTCTTCCTGGCTTACTCCGAATACATTCCAGTTGCTGTCCTCCTGGACAGTTAACTTTTGTTTTATATGCAGGGAAATTCATTTAAAAGAAAGATTATCATTTGAAAGGTTGGTATTAAGCATGGTTTGATTTCAGGTTTTGTTCCTCAGCAATATTAACTGTTTTTTCCTTGAGTTATATAGGAAGAAGAAGAAGAAGAGTTGGTTCTTATATGCCGCTTTTCCCTACCCGAAGGAGGCTCAAAGCGGCTTACAGTCGCCTTCCCATTCCTCTCCCCACAACAGACACCCTGTGGGATGGGTGAGGCTGAGAGAGCCCTGATATCACTGCCCGGTCAGAACAGTTTGATCAGTGCCGTGGTGAGCCCAAGGTCACCCAGCTGATTGCATGCGGCAGAGTGCAGAATCGAACCCGGCATGCCAGATTAGAAGTCCGCACTCCTAACCACTACACCAAACAGGACACACACTCAAATTTTCAAAAATATTCGCTCAAATTGAGCATGACTGAGCCACCATAGAAAAACTTTCCTGATTTTCTCTTTCCACATCTTATCTGAGCTCCTGGATACAATAAATTGGGGGAAATTAGCCCAGATGGCAATTATACTCCAAACAACACTAACTTGATACTTATTCCCCCCCCCCCCCAACACACACACACACACTGGGTATCTTTTCAGTATCTTCACTACAATATTTTAAAACTGGATTTAGCTCTATTACCTGTGGCATTTTGTACTCTCATGTCAATCTAATCGTGCATTTTCAGATTAACATAAAATATTTATAAAATGTGTGCTCCCCCCCCCTCCCCTTGTCCCTTTTCACCTTCCTAAGGCCCACCAAATACTGTATTTTCCTTCTGGAAACATGCAGGGTTTTTTTTTCTGGGCTGCATAATGTACTGTTTCATAATTTTCTTTTCCCTTTCTGGTTCTTTCATTCATATTTAGTAAACAATCACTTTAGATTTGACGACTCGCTTCATTGATTTGGATTGTTACTCGACACTGAGGACAGCAGGGCCTTACGCTCTGCGGGGACTAACTTGTTGGTGGTTCCCGGCCTCCAGGAGGCGCGTCTGGCCTCAACCAGGGTTAGGCCTTTTCGGTCCTGGCCCCTACCTGGTGGAATGAGCTCCCAGAAGAGCTGTGGGCTCTGCGGGATTTACCAGCTTTCAGCAGGGCCTGAAAAACAGAGCTCTTCCATGAGGCTTATGGCTGAGGATGGCACCACCTGGCGTGATTGGGTCCCCCTCTTCTGCAGTCCTTCAGGCTATCCCTGGTCTCCTCCTTGGGTAATGTCACCGTGTTGGGTTGGTTGATGTGTCATGTATTAGGATGTTTTTTATGTATTAGGGGTTTTTATCAGGGGGGTTTATATGCTGTTACCCACCACGAGCCTTAGGGGAGTGGCAGGCTATAAATCTAAATAATAATAATAATAATAATAATAATAATAATAATAATAATAATAATAATAATAATAATAATAATAATAATAGAATAAATGTCATCCCAAGGCATAGCTGAAACTCGCCATCAACTTATAGCAACAACATAGGGTTCTCAAGGCAAAATATGTTCATTACCAATGCTTACTTCTGCAGGACTTCCTTGATCATCTATCTACCATCCAAATACTAATCATGGACGACAATGCCTGGTATCTGACAGCCAATGACATCAGGCTAATTTGGCTTTCTACAAAGATGCATATTGGGAGAAACAGCCAGAGTAGTGTTTTCCAAAGTGCAACACAACACCATTCCAAGTTTTTCTGTCTGGACCCTAAGCAGAGTTGCACCCTTCTAAGTTGATTGAAGTCAGTGGATTTCAAAGAGTATAATTGTGCTAAGAGTGTAACTCTCAAGTACTTAGAAGGAAATATGAAGAACTTTACCTACACAGTGTGTTGATTCCATTTAGAATCTGGTATTTTATAAACAAGCTGGGTGTCATAAGCTGAGTATGACTTTCCATAAAAATGCTCAGCACTCACGAAGGCAACCTCAAGTGTAGATTTCCACCTGTGATAGTCATCACAGATCAAATACTGCAGGGAGACATTTCATAGCACCATCCCACATGTTGTCTCAAACACAATATTTCTTAAATCCATGAAGTACATGCTTATCAACAAGTCCAAATCTTTGTGTGCTAGTCATCAAGAAAAGGGTACTGAGCTATGGACTTCACATGCCCCAACAGGGTATATAAAAAGGCTTTTAAACTGGGCAATTCTTCTGACTCCTTTCCATATATGTACTTATAATGTGCCATCCCTTTTCTCTCTTTTACTGGATCTGTAGCTAAAACAGTCATTCTATACTCTATGCTGAGCAATATGTTGATTACTGAAATTAATGCCCTGAGTACAGCTTCAGCCGAAGCGCCCAACCCTTCTAGCAAACGCAAGTACTATTAAATCGATTATGCACATGACCATGGAAGCTAGACCGCTGGGTCCTAGTGGCGGGGCAGTATGCCCTGCCACTTCCCATGTACGCATAGGGCGGTGGGGGGTGTGGAGGGGAAGGGGGTTCCACCGCAGAATGGTGGGAAAGTGGCATGCTGCTATCCCACCATTATGGCAGTGTAGAAATGTCTCATTTGGCTCTGCAGGGATACCATAGGTATAGGGGAGGAGTGAGGCTTCAAAGGCCCAGCTCTTCCCTTATGCCTGACCGGGCCGGGCCTCTGCTGGCCACCGCAGCAAAAGAATCCACATTCCCTGGCCACAGGCCATTAGAGGCCGTAACACAGGACAGGGTCGGGGGGGGGGGCTGGATAGTGACAGCATCCTGTGTAAGTGGGGATGTTCCCTGCTGGCACACAGGTGCCAGTCCTCCTTCCCCGGCCCATGCATAAATCG
Organism: Paroedura picta; assembly: GCF_049243985.1. Classification (NCBI taxonomy): domain Eukaryota; kingdom Metazoa; phylum Chordata; class Lepidosauria; order Squamata; family Gekkonidae; genus Paroedura; species Paroedura picta. Next base: position 18,201,454 of record NC_135377.1, read on the forward strand.
GTCTTAAAGATACATACCAAAACAAATCAGTAAAGGAGCAAACTAGTTCATCAGTAAAAGCAAGCGTCCCGGACCTCCTTGTTGTACAATTTGCTGTATTTCAGAACTTCCTATGTCACTTGTACCTTGACAATGAATTCACAGGGTTCTAAAGCTGGTTTGCAAAACCTATTTTCAATCATTCAAGCTTAGCTTGGTTCATCATGAAAACAATGGAGGGGTCTCAAAAATATAAACTCTTCACAAAATAACAGATCATCCAAGTCAAATGCTGGCATATAACACTTCCAGGCCAACACTATGATTGTATGCTTTTAATGGTTTTAATGTGTGATTTTGTATCACTTATTTTTAGATCGTTAGCCTCTTGGCAGCCCTCATGAGGGCAAAAAAGCTGGATACATTAAAAAAATAACATCAGCTTAATCTCTGAGAATGTGTAAAGTAACATTTTCCGGAAAAGTTCCCATACACAGTGTCTCTCACTGCAATCCAGCATCAACAGATGGATGACAGATATATAATGTCAGAAGTCTGGATGAGGAGCAAAGTTGCCTCAAAGGGAACAGGCAGAGTTGCCTAAAATGGAAGCACTGAAGATGTCATAGGCTGTTATTCGACAAGTCCTTCTTAGCAGTATTCCATTAGAGTGCTTTACATCTATCACACTGAGGCTTCATGATTCATGTTACATCTTCCCCAGTATTCCCTATGCTACATGCAACACTGTGCTTCACGTGATTCTCGGTCAACAGTCAGAACAGTGCATTGAGTAGTAAATGGCCAACCCAGATTAAGGAACCAAATTCGAAAAAGAAGTGCAGGTCGTCAGATTTTTACAATGTAAATTCTTAACTTGCATGATTTAAGATGTTCTGATTCTGCCTATAAAACTCTGAATGGATACCTGAAGATAAGAAGCTCACCACATGGAAAGAACAATACAAATATATCTTCCTCAGGTTGCCGAATAATCTCAAAGCTCTCCTGAATGTGTTCCCTTTAGTTTGTCTATCTGTTCACAAAGTCCAGATGACACGAATAAAGTGGACTTTTCTATTTCCATTCTGCTGTGAAGCTTGCTGAGTAATCTTGGGTCATACATTTGCAGCCTAACACTTCTCACAGGGTGGTTGTGAGGATAAAATGGAGTACAGGAGAATGCTGTAAGATGCTGAGAGTCCTCACTGGTGAGAAAACAAATATGTACATAACGTTTCCCATGGAGAGGCAGCCTGAGACACCCTCTATCAGGTACCTTCTTTAAGGCAGCAGTCTCAAAACACAGGGGGCACAATTAGACTGTCGTTCCCGGGGGCTCATGCTGACATGAACATTTGGACTTTTTCAGTTCAGCAGTGGCGAGTGAGGAAATGGCAGGTAGTAAATAGCTCCTATTCTTGTGCAGCAATTAAGGAGACATGAAACCCCCCTGCCATGGCAGGCATTTTCAATGGGGGTGGTGATGGTAAGAGTGCGCAGATGTATGACTGCTTGCTGGCCCGGCTAGGTCACTGAAGTCACTGACCTTCCTCACACAGAACACTGGCGCCTAACACTGCCAAACAACATCCAACCAGTACAGACATAGGGAGACCCTACGCCCAAATGGCCAGTCATGGGAAGCGATGGCCTTTCTTCCTATCACCGTTAATTTTCAAACAAGTAGGAAGAGGAAGCCCTGGCAGCTTTTTAGTGTGGTAAGCCATTTTTTCTGCATCTTCATAAAGAAGGCAAAAATCCTCTTGAATTTTTAAATCTCTGTTCACTGCCTTTACATGTCCTAATCATCTACTTCCCATTGTTAAATACCTATAATAATGTTGCATTATCCCACTAATCTCTTTTATTTTTATTTTTCTGGAAAGGACCCAAATCACTAATACCATCACATGAAGGGGGGGGGGGCGAGGAGAGGAGAGTTTTCTCCTTCACACAGAGGATTGTTTGACCAACACCCCAGGGCACGCCAAATATGAAAAGCTGAATAAAGACATTAAGCAGATCCAAATGAGTTGCCCTTGAGTTAACTTTTGAAAACCACATATGCACATTCAGAAGGTGAGACTGTGTCTCAAGGCGCCAGAAAATACAATATGAGGCATTCTGTGAAATGACCATCACCAGTATTCCATACAATTAAAATATAATTTTAATAATTAGAATTATAATTTTATCGACAGCCCCATTCCCAGACAGTTTCAGGTTGGAATACTTCACAATAATACAATATTACCATAATATGCCTTTATTACTCTGGCAACCAGCATGTTTTTCTCCGGTTTCAGACAATAGTATAACCTTTTCCTAGATCTTTATATACACCAACAAATCTTCCAACAGGATGTTTACAGAGTGAATGTGAAAAGCACTGCTAAATATTGTGCTGCACATCCCCCCCCCACTACCCGTATAATGCTGATATTGTGTAATATGATCTTGAAGCAGAATATCCTGACGACAATTACTTCTCCTCCTTTACACCTCAGCTACCACACTGAAACACACAAACAAGGCTTCAAGCACAGCTGTGGAAATGTGTTGCAAATATTTTTAACACCCAACTAAAAAACATCTGCCTGAAAACAGCTGTTCCTAATCATCACTAACCGAAGCACAGGAATAGACAGCTTTACACCTGGAAGAGCACTCTACCAGCTTTATGAGCTTCCTTCTGTAAAGCTGAGTTACATTTGTCAATAAGTCTCTCAGCACACGTCGTTTCTATTTGCCACAACGCATTTTCTCACCTCCACGGAAGGGTGTTTTATCATATGCTATCATTCTACATGTTTTACCAATAAAGCTGCAAGCTTTAATTGATTAATCAGCACAGTTAACCTATTAAATTTTTTCCTGCATATTCAGAAATGCACTAGCAATTACTCAGGGTGTGTTTTGACTTTTTATATGAATAGGTTCTCTGGATTAATTCTGTATCTCATCTGCAAAGTAGTACTCTTTTGCGCCACTGAAGTCAATGGGCTGAGCAAGGTGTAAATGTGCTTAGGATTGCTCTGTCTCTTTCCTTTGCTCTTGATATCATTTTAACTGCCCTGAGCTACCCTAGACACAAGCATTTAATGAACCACAACAATTCATAGCACGGAAACTTTTAGCCAACAAAACGATATGAAGAACAACATAGAAACAAGACATGGGTTTCTTTCAGGAAAAAAAAAAATAACACCAAACCATATTTTGTTAGAAAACTGCATAATTTAAGATCCATTACAAATATTGATATGGAATCGAACTGCAACGTGGAAAATTAAGTGTGGATGGGAAAAGATAATTTAAAAAATAATAAGTGTGGTAGTATGAGAGAAAGCCTGGAAAAGTATGACTGAGCCTAGGGTAAGAATATACAGAATAACAGTACAAGATTGTGTACGTTTAATTGGATAAAAGATTTTTTGATAAGAAAGAAATGGCTATGGAGAATCATGGATGCATGAATACAGAGACATAGAAGAAAATATACTGCATTTAACCGAACATGTAAGATTTGCTCTCACAGTCTACAAAGAACAGCAGGCCTTTAATTAATCCTGTACTTACTTTGACAAAGCATGGATAAGTTGTTACCACAAATTCGTAAATCTGTTGACACACAGTGCAATCCTAAACATCTTATTTCAATGCACCCTCAGATACAGCACAAAGGTTACCAATCTCAAGGTAGAGCCTGAAGTAATCCTGTCATTACGAATGATCTCTACACTAAATGAGTCTCAGCAAAGAGCTGGGACCAAGCACCTTGCCTCTGGCATTGGTATGGTCAAAGGCGGAGTCTGACACCGAAGAGAGGGTGGAAGATCAGGACCAATCAGAACTAACAGACACAGAATTGCGAAGTCCTAGCCAGGAGCCAGTCCAACATTTGTGCCCAATGCACCAGAAACCGTTCCGCTGCCCTTGTGCAGTCCCAAAGGCTCCCCAGAACATGGAGGCACGGTAGGTGTGTCAGTTTGACAATGCACCGGCAAAGTGTCACTGTCAAGTAAGATGGGGCACAGCTGGAGGTCCTTCCTCTGATGAGGACTGACCCCAGCTGTAAGCACTCTGGGCTCACTCTGTACTTAAAAGGAGATGTAGGCTTGGCTCCTTTGTAGGTGCAATGTTGGTGCTCCTTGTATGAGCGTCTGTTGCCTGCTTCACATTAGTGAAGCAGGTTTGTCTTCCGGTTTCCTGGCCATGGCTCACCTCCTGGATTTGAGAATATCCTGCTCTGGTACCGTTGTTACTGTGTCTACCCAGCTGCTGCCTCGTTCCCTGCTCACTCTTGCTGAAACCCCATCCATACCCTAGACCTTCCCAACTCTCTCCACTGAACTCCACACCACAGTAATGTATCTGATTGCATTCAAGTTACTTGCTGCCCCACCATGGACTCAGACTGCTTCCCACCCCGGTTGACCCTTGGCTCAGCTTTTGGACTTAGCTCTAAGATTATGGCTCATTTTGGCCACCCAGCTGAGCACATAAGACCTTGGATTTTGAGTATGGCCCAGCAGGATAGTGTAGTACCCTGCTGAGATCCCTCCCCTCCCAAACCCATTCCTCTCCAGGCTTCACCGTCAAAGTCTCCAGCTATTTTCCAGTCCAGAGCTGACAATCCTACCAGGAGGAAATGCTTTGGAGGGTGAACTCTAAAGTATCACATTCCCCACTGAGTTCCCTCCCATCCTCCAAATGTTACCATCCCCTGGCACTGCTCTCCAATCTCTAGGAATTGGTGACCCTACCTACAATATTCTGCTTAAATTCTAATGTCTGCAGTATGATTTCAGTGACCTGACATTCTGAAGCACTGCAGTATAAACGTCTTCACAAGAATTATTTCTGCCAAGTGCAAAGGATAAACATTTGTCTCCACCAAGGAAGATTTTTAACATACTTGGCCGATGTGTATTCAAACGTACACTCTTGACTAGATACTACTTTATCATATCAAACAATGACAAACAATTTAATTTGATGGTTTTAACATTCCTTAAACCTTCTATTTGAAGGAGAATGAAATGTACCACCAACACTATGCTCTCTGATGACTTATGGTCATCAGACATTAATAGATAATTAGCAGAAGAATGAATGTTTATATATTAGAGGTTTAATTTTTTTCTGTGAAATAAAAGTAACTAACGAAAATGAAGTGTTATGGTGCACATATAAAATAAAGTTAAGCTATTACATGCGACACATTTATGAATTTAGCAACCAGCACTCTACAAACAGTACTAAATGGGATATTCCATTTCCTTATTGGCCTCAATCTCTCAAACATACTTCTCATTTCAGAAGCTGAACATGAACCACCTGTGTCTGAAGAGAAACTACTGATTCTCTGTCTTGCTAAAGATAGCCTTTTGAAATGTTTCTCATTAATGTGTTATGGCAAGATTTTGATGTGACTTTGGTATGCATATAACACCATCACCCAAATGAACATCCTCCCAAATGAACATCCTTCCAAAGAAAAGGTTCTCCCTGAAATTAAACCTTCCTGTTATTTTTAAAATTAAACTTGTGTTAGGAATGGGAGACAATTGTTTAATGTTACCAATCCAGTAAAGAGCAAGGATTGTGCCAACATGTCCAGAAGGCACCAGATGACCATCCACTGATCTAGGTGTTTGCTCAAGGACTATCTTAAATGGCATCCTGCTTGGTAGCACACAGCCACGTTAATCTGTGACAACAGGATATTCACATGTCAGCAAGACAAATGCCTAATGGGGAATCCGACTACCAAGGAATAAAGTGCACCATTCAAACTGCCAATAAAAAAGAAATTTAGAAAAGATTGAAAGTTTGATTCTGGCATCTTCATTCCCATTGAGATTGAAGTCCAACTGAACAGTAACTTCAAGGATTTCTTACAACACCTCTTTCCAAGCCCAAAATATACATTTAAGTCTGTTTCTTGTGCTGAGCAGATTTAATTTAATTTTTTTTTTTAAGAATTATGTTCATGTAGTTCTGAGGCCACATCTTCCTTTAAAATGCTGGAATGATGACAAAGGCTAAAAGATGTGGAAAAACGTCCTGTCCCCCCACCCCCACTTCATTTCACTTAGAAATCTTTTCTCTTTACAATTCAGTGCAATTTAAGTATGCTTGTATAAACATGGATTATACTACATTCAAAATGAAGTTAGCTATCTCAAGAGAATTTGTATCTTTGCTGTGTGTAAGTAAGCAGATTAATTCCTAGATCAGGCATTACCTAATGCATTTTTCAATTCAATTTCTTCATTCTTTTTCTTTCTGCTCACCAGATCAGGGAAGTGGGATTATTTCATTAGTATAACCAACAGTTTGCAAAATTTTCTCTGCAGTCATCCCCTACCCCCCCCCACCACAAAAAACAACTCTTGGGCTCAAAGCCATAAATTAGGAAATGTGTAATGGCAAAAGATCGAAACCCTCAACAGCCTACAGAAAAATACAACCGACAGCAGAGAGGAACTGCAAACATTCTTAACCCTAAATTACCTGCGGTCTGAAATTCTTACACATTTCAAATACTAATGTACAATAGCACATCCTGCCTGCGGTAATCTCAGTTACCATATGAATTTGCAGGAGATTTATTTATTTATGCCGGTTTTATAGAAAACTTCAGAATATCAGTCAGTTTATTATAATAGCGTTTGCTAGCACAGTTTAAGGTAGGCTCTGCCAACATATCACAGGCATACTGGATTTCATGTAGAAGATCAGACCACTGGCCCATCTAGTCTAGCCCCTTACCCTTGGGAGTGGCAATGTCTGATGCTTCAAAAGACATCAGCAGTCTAAGAATGCACTAAGCAAAACTACTCGTAAAAGTAGATATTAATGTCTGGTGCTTGTGGTTATTATCCTCATCAGAACTACTACATGACACTCATTTTAAGTCTATTAGTCAACTAAAGGTGAAATAGATGCACACTTACAAAAAATCAAGAATCTAATTCACAGAGAGTCTACCACATGTTTATGTCTCCTTTCCTCCAAAGTCCTCCCATCCTCAGAAGTAGGTTAGGCTCACAGAAACTGACTGGCTCAAAGTCTTCCAACAAGATCCATATTTGAATAACAGTTTGACCCTGAATCTATCCCTATAACGAAATACTACACAATATTGGCCCTTCCTTCAGTCATTTCTGGATTTCACAATGGAATACATGACATATACTAGTCACTAACACAGTAATAGACCGAAGAAAACATTATTTTAAAAAACAATCAAACCATGTCAGTTTTATAGAACACCCTATTAAAAGTATGAATTTTCTGATTTCCAGATGTACATGTTTAGCTTCAGTGTCTAGTAAATCATATTGCTAAAAGTAAAGCCATAATGATTTCATCCCAAAATGCTATCTTCTAGCTTTGGAGAAAAGGTGAAAGGAAAAGCCATCTTTAATTTTCTTTTGTCATTAAACTTGGCCGAAGAAGGAGGAAACCGAACCATCTGTATGGCCTGCATGAGATCTGCTCAGGTGATTAATCAAACAATAATTTTTAGTCCACTCTTAAAACTGTAAACTTAAGATTGTGGGTGGGTGGGCAGGAAGGATTATGTCAGTGCTTAGCTGTTGTGGCTCGTTGTTGCATGCCCAGGGAAATGCTGATTGACACTTTGGGGTCAGGAAGTGAATTTCATCCAGGCTAGGGATTCTGGTTTTCCAGGGGAGGGGGGAATCATCTGGGCATGAAATTGGAGTCACTGTGGGTGGGCAGGCAGTTGTGAGTTTCTTGCATTGTGCAGAGTTGGACTTGTTGATCCTGGAGGTCCCTTCCAACTGCATGATTCTATGAATTTCAGCAGAATAATGGGCTGATTAAATTGATTAACACCTGCAACCCTAATAACTAGTCATTATAAGTTATTCATTAGCTAATCTAGCTTCCTTTAGTTTAGTGTTGTTAGTATATATGATCAGCATTGGCATCAGAACAAAAGTCAGGAAAGCTAGGGACAACTGGTATGAAAAGAACCATGACTTCTTAATGTTATTTAATTGATTTTAAAATCATACAATCCTGACATCATACATTCATAATCATTTCTTAATACTTTGTCATGCACTAAAGGTGTAATTCAAACAAGAGACACACTAGTGTAAGACAGAAGGTTTGAAACCCCATAGAAGATTACTGCTTAATCTGATGTCGCTATATCAGTTTTCCCCAAGCTCCTTCCCTTGGGAAATTCTTTCCATGTCGGTTCTTTTTCTTGTCTGTCAAAGAAACTCTGTATGTCTGACAAGGAACGTTAGACCACTGCATTCACTGATGCCTGCAGCCTTCCACTGGAGGAACACACCTCTTTCACTGGAGCAAGGGCTCCTTTAACTTCATAAGGCTCCTTGTATCAGAGAACAAATACTTCATCATGCACTGGTTCAACAAGTCTGTTTCACTGACACAAGTGACAAACTTTTTGTGTGTGTGTTCAAGCACTTTGAACATTTCCAATATCTACATGAAACCATGCATCATCAAATGTACATATTTCAAGGCTCTGAGGGAACAATCCTAAAGAAATATAATCTAAAGTAAATCTTATTTTATTCAGTCGAGTTTACTGAATCATATCATAGAATCATAGAGTTGGAAGGGACCTCGTGGGTCATCTAGTCCAACCACCTGCACTATGCAGGACACTCACAACCCTATTGCTCACCCTCTGTAACCTGCCCCTTGAACCTTCACAGAATCAGCGTCTCCTTCAGATGGCTATCTAGCCTTTGTTTACAAATTTCCAAAGATGGAGAACCCACCACCTCCCAAGGAAGCCTGTTCCACTGAGAAACTGCTCTGTCAGGAACTCCTTCTGGATGTTTAGATGGAATTTCTTTGGAATTAATTTCATCTCATTGGTTCTGGTCCTTAGACTTTCAGCCACAGGCAATCTATACAAAATGCTGGTTGAAGGCCTATGGGGACTCTTGGTGGGCAAAGAGAGGGCACCCTGCAAACACATTCCACAATCCCCTGTGGGTTTAATCTAGGAGCAAACTTCTCCTAATGGAAGGTGCAGGTGATTTTTGCCTTTGCCTGTCTCCCACAGCGAAGAGGAACTAAAGAGCCTGTTGATGCGGGTGAAGGAGGAGAGTGCCAAAGTTGGCTTGAAACTCAACATCAAGAAAACAAAGATCATGGCATCCGGCCCTCTCAATTCCTGGCAAATAGAAGGGGAAGAAATGGAGATAGTGACAGATTTTATTTTCCTGGGCTCCAAGATCACTGCAGGTGGGGACTGCAGCAAAGAAATTAAAAGACGCTTGCTCCTGGGGAGGAAAGCTATGGCAAATCTAGACAGCATCCTAAAAAGCAGAGACATCACCCTGCCAACAAAAGTGCGTTTAGTCAAGGCTATGGTCTTCCCAGTTGCAATGTATGGCTGCGAAAGTTGGACCATAAGGAAGGCCGAGCGTCAAAGAATTGAGGCTTTTGAACTCTGGTGCTGGAGAAGACTCTTGCGAGTCCCTTGGACTGCAAGGCGAACAAACCAGTCAGTCCTAGAGGAGATCAGCCCTGACTGCTCTTTAGAAGGCCAGATCCTGAAGATGAAACTCAAATATTTTGGCCACCTCATGAGAAGGAAGGACTCCCTGGAGAAGAGCCTAATGCTGGGAGAGATCGAGGGCAAAAGAAGAAGGGGACGACAGAGAATGAGGTGGATGGATGGAGTCACTGAAGCAGTAGGTGCAAACTTAAATGGACTCCGGGGAATGGTAGAGGACAGGAAGGCCTGGAGGATCATTGTCCATGGGGTCGCGATGGGTCGGACACGACTTCGCACATAACAACAACAAGTCTCCCACAGCAGTCCAATTTCCATTTCAGTCCTCATGCTGTTACTTAAAGTCACTTAAAACAGAATTTCAGGCTGTGAGGAAGAATACAAAAACATTCCGTTCCACTGACAGAAATCCATCTTATAAGGGGACGTTACCACTGAATTTGTTCCTATGGGTCTTCATTGAAGGGACAAGTTAGTAAAGGTGAATACCCTGACATTCACAACAGTTTATTTCAGGGATGAGTTAAGTCATATAGAGGTATTAAGAGATGCCAAGTTTAAGCAGCCCCATAATATTACCAAAAATGTTTATTATTCCAACACAGAAATTTAGTAACAAAATTTGTACAGATGTCCCATACAATCTTAAATCTTCAACTGAATCTTACTTAGTTTATGCATAAATCTAGTTCTGATTTGCCTGCTTCTACAGGAAAACCTAATATAATTTTGTGGGGGGTCCCACATTTCTCTAGAAATCAGCCTGGAACCCATTTCATTTGATGATGGCTAGCAAAGTAAATATTCTTCATTTGGTGGCAGGAGTTGGTTGAAAGCTCTTGGTTTATTTCACTTTCACCAGCAAAATGCTGCATAGAATCCACTTTCCCTGACATGATGAAGCTGTACAATCTCATCCAACAAATGATCTTGCTGTGACCCTTGTACTAACTTTGCTATTAAGCAAAAACAGGCACATTTTCAAATATTGATTTCAACTAATGTCTGATCCTAACAGGCAAGATCTTATCCGTACTCCACTATAATAGAAGGAGTGTCAGAGTTAAACAGAATAGCTTTAGATAAGATCACAATCTTCCTCACAATGATGTGATGGCATCAAAGAGTTGGTATAGCATTCAGGGTAATTATCATTAATAGATATTGGCAAACGAGGGAGAGCAGCTGCTACCGGGACATAAACAAATTTCACTAGGACAAAATAAAACAACTTTTATCTGAATTGTGGTACTAAAGTACAAGTTATTTACCTTAGAAGAGAGTCAACAGGCTCATTTTTCAAATTTTAAAATACCAGATACATGATTGAGGGGAGGGGGGGAATTTGTTTCTGATTTTATGGGCTTCTATAGTGGCAATACACTTGAGGCGTGGAGGCAACATTTGATTTGAATGGATGATGCCTCACCATTAACTGGTCTTACAAGTAAATGCTTTAACCTACAAGTTACAAATTCCATCTAGCTATGGTTCTGCCTAGCCATTTTAGAGTCCCAGTCTTGGTTCTTCTTTGACCTTTCTGTGGCTCCCAAAAACTATGTAAAAGAACAAGTAAATTAATGCTACTTCCAGCTATTGTTACACACATTTCATTTTTTAAAAATTATACTATCAATACAATGGAAAAAACTATTAAACCTCCCTTCCTGGAACTGGCATGAAAAAGAAAACCTAGCCTTTAATCAAAAATTTGCATACTTCAGAGTTATTTAGTACAGCCTCTACACGGGGGAGATTTTACTAACTGCCTTCCTTTTCCTTTCTGTTATCGTAATATTATTATGGGTGCTGGGTAACCTTTCTTTGCTAACCTGATAGCTTGTTAATACTCAGAGCTGATCACTGATGTTTCCTTTCTAGCAGCTAATGACTGGAGATATTCTTTTTGAATGGGCAATTACCATGCAGAAATGGGTCTTAAAACAGTGTGCACATGAAGGAAGTTTTTGAAATTTTAAATCTGGACTAGAGAGAAGCAGAGAATGCTGAATATTCAAAGTACTCAGAGGACCAGCAGAGATCCATATAGGTGATTTTCAGTATCTCACAGAGCATTAATATGTAACCACTGATCCAAAAGAATCTAAACTCTAGAGTGCTGCCCCTAGACTTCTTTCTGGGAAGTGGAAACCATGAAAGAAAATTTATTTCTTTTTGTTGTTGTTATGTGCGAAGTCGTGTCCGACCCATCGCGACCCCATGGACAATGATCCTCCAGGCCTTCCTTACTTCTTTAGATAGATTTATATACAGTATTTGCTGGCGTATAAGACTACTTTTCCCCGCTGAAAAACATGCCTCCAAGTGGTGGGGTCGTCCTATATGCCGGGTGCACTTCAGTTGGGACAGACATAGCTGCCCATAGTGGCCCATAGTACTGTAATGTAATGTAACAAACTCTTTATTTTGAGTGGAAATGCTGGGGGTCGTCTTATACGCCGGCAAATACGGTATTTTAATTTATTTTTTGGATTTATAGCCCACCACTCTCGAAACCAGCTTGTGGTGGGTAACAACAATAATCCAACAATTGTTGTTGTTATGTGCGAAGTCGTGTCCGACCCATCGTGACCCCATGGACAATGATCCTCCAGGCCTTCCTGTCCTCTACCATTCCCCGGAGTCCATTTAAGTTTGCACCTACTGCTTCAGTGACTCCATCCATCCACCTCATTCTCTGTCGTCCCCTTCTTCTTTTGCCCTCGATCTCTCCCAGCATTAGGCTCTTCTCCAGTGAGTCCTTCCTTCTCATGAGGTGGCCAAAATATTTGAGTTTCATCTTCAGGATCTGGCCTTCTAAAGAGCAGTCAGGGCTGATCTCCTCTAGGACTGACTGGTTTGTTCGCCTTGCAGTCCAAGGGACTCGCAAGAGTCTTCTCCAGCACCAGAGTTCAAAAGCCTCAATTCTTTGACGCTCGGCCTTCCTTATGGTCCAACTTTCGCAGCCATACATTGCAACTGGGAAGACCATAGCCTTGACTAAACGCACTTTTGTTGGCAGGGTGATGTCTCTGCTTTTTAGGATGCTGTCTAGATTTGCCATAGCTTTCCTCCCCAGGAGCAAGCGTCTTTTAATTTCTTTGCTGCAGTCCCCATCTGCAGTGATCTTGGAGCCCAGGAAAATAAAATCTGTCACTATCTCCATTTCTTCCCCTTCTATTTGCCAGGATCCAACAATAAAGCCCCATAAAACCCCATTAAAAGCCCAATCGACAATATTACAACCCCATACGGATGGCAAAACCTCATAGGGAAAAGATCTTACGGCCTTGTGGCTCAGCTTGGTTTACAAAGAACATTAATTGCATGATACAGTGTAACATAGTACAATAACAGTGTCATTAATGCAGTTTTGTTAACAGAGTCATAACATAACATGGGGTAACATTTGTTTCACAGAACGTTTAATCACAGTAAAGTGAGTGCATCTGGATGGGAAGGGATTCTGGGAGCCCAATAGCTGTTGTGATTGGCCTCAACCAAATGCCTGGGGAAGTGCTCCATTTTGCAGGCCCTGCAGAACTCTGGTAGCTCTGACAGGGTCGGGGTCTCTTCTAGGAGCTCAATCTACCAGGTGGGGGCCAGGACAGAGAATGACCTGGCCCTGGTTGAGGCCAAACATTCTTCTTTGGGGCCAGGGAACATTAGCCAGTTGGTGTTAGATGAGCATAGTGCTCTTTGTGCGGCATGGGCAGAGAGGCAGTCTCTCAGATCTACTGGATCCAAACTGCATAAGGCTTTAAAGGTGATTACTGGGACCTTAAACTGAATTCGTTATTCAATTGGTAACCATCGCAGTTGTTGGAGCTCACGCAGATATGAGTCCTCCAAGGGGTTCCTGTGAGAACTCTGGCTGCTGTGTTCTGTTTTCATCTTCCTTCTTCTTGTGCAGCCCGACATTGTAACTATTAGCAAGCTACTCATGGAACCAGCTTATCACAAAATCACAGAATTACAGAATCATAGAGTTGGAAGGGGTCATACAGGCCATCTGAGCAAAAACATTACTTCTCTGCCCCTCCTCATGAAAAGCAGCAATGGCCAATAGGTGGATCTGCACTGAAGGCACTGCTAAACTAGCCTGTGCTTACAATAACAGGTATTCTAAAACTGATTGTAATGGGCAGGTAAAAGGGCATTCAACTCTTGAAAACGTCCAAGAATGAAACTGAGCCCACTTCCTGTCATAAGAGTATCTGGTTGAAGGTTTACAGGTCTGAAGAAAGATATCCCATACCCCTTGCAAGGAGCACTCTACAGCTGGATCCTCCATGCCCTTCCTAGCCTGGCAATGGTTATAGATGTCTTGTTTCACTGTATCTGAAGAAGTATGCATGCAAATGAAAACCTATACCTTGAATACCTTGTTTGGTCTTAAATGTGGCACTGCATTAAAATTTTGTTTTTCTGCTTTTGCCCCATTACTTTACTAATTATGTTTTTAGAGAGTAGACAGAAGAATGTTGTTTTTTTAATCTGCACTAGAAACTAACACAACACTTGGTTTTCAGCCAGTTCCTAAATACCCTGAATATCCTACATACCTATCTGTTTGTTCTATCTCTAAAGGGACATTGTAGAACTGGACGGGAAACATAAAAGAATCACTGAAGTGATTGTGCAGTGGGGCCACTTTCCCTACCAAGTAAAGTTAAAACATTCAGAGCATTTCATTCTAGGGGGGAAAAATACAACTGGGAAGGAAGATAAAATTATGAAAAACTTTTTCACAGTCAGGGTAATTCAGCAGTGGAATAGGCTGCCTAAGGAGGTGGTGAGCTCCCCCTCGCTGGCAGTCTTCAAGCAAAGGTTGGATACACACTTTTCTTGGATGCTTTAGGATGCTTTGGGCTGATCCTGCGTTGAGCAGAGGGTTGGACTAGATGGCCTGTATGGCCCCTTCCAACTCTATGATTCTATGATTCTATGAACAGGGTGGGATGGGGGATGAATTAATAGAAGTTTTTTCTCAGTTCAAAATAATGTAATAAAGCCGATTGGCAGTAAGTTCAGGAATGACAAAAGAAAGTACTTCACATAACATGTGGAATTCACTGTAACAGCCACCAGATCAGATCGCTTTTTTAAAAGTTTAGAAAACATTTTAAGAGGATAGTTCTGACTACAGATATGATAGCTAAATGGAACCTCTCTGTATGCAAGCAGCATGTCAGGTGCTGGGTATGACGAACAAGGGACAGTCATCATATTCATGCAATGATTGCAAACACCCGAAGACATCAAGATGATCAGTACTAGAAACTTTGAACTAAACGAATCCTACACTGATCCACCAGCTCTTACAGGTCCCTTGTTTTTTTGTTCCAGATACTTCTTCATAAGTTATGGGGTTATGTTTTAGGAGCTTATACTATCTGGGTTCACAAAAGATAGAAGAGTATATACTCAACCAGAAAAGTCAAACATCCAATAATTTACCTGTTGCCCACCATGTGATTTTAGAAAGTAGGCAGGAACAGGTAGAGAATTTGCTGGCAGGGGCTCCTGGGAATTGTAGTCCATGGACATCTAGAGGGCCGCAGTTTGACTACCCCTGGTCTAGCAGATATTTTGAATTCCTTTCTTCCACAATTCCTCAAGAAAGCTTTCGTTGACCAACTTCTTTTTACTGACCCACATTTACCCTTGTCAACAATTTGCTGCTTGAAGCAACAGAAGCAAGACTAATGATACAGCATTTAAGCCACATCCCAGAGAATCCCGTTTATGAATAGTGTCGTCTTGAATGTGCAGAACATACTGCATTCCACATTTAACTTGACAGCTTTGATGCATAATTTTTAATTTGCACTATTAGGAAATTCTTTCTCAAACTTAAAAAAAATTGTAAATGGCTTTAATTAAAAGTTGGAGGGTATGTTTTTTTTCCCCCTTTTGAGAATCTGGTAATTTATTAATATTGGTCATCATGCACCCACACAAGGCATCTAAACTTGGCCCATGTTATTCTAGGGATCAGATTTGGGGGGGAGGAGCCTTGAATTCTCACTTTGAAGAAGCATTTTGTTCTTTAAACAGCTTAGTTTCCAAAGCCACTACACTGGCATATCTCTATACACCTCTGGTGGTGTCAAGCAGAAAAAAAGGTTCTCATTTGGGGAAGTGGTGTGCATAAGGTTGGAGGGATTTGTTGACAGTAACCTGGCACATTGACCAGTTAAGTAAATTTTAAAAACCCTCCATGGCACATAGGAACCATTTTGACACAGGCTGTTGCTAACTTGGAGTTTGCACCTACTCCTAACCTACATTCCATCTATCCCTAACCCCAGCCCACCTGGTTTTGTTCCTGCACCTACAATGACAGATCCAGAAATCCAAAGACGGGAGGGCCACAAATACTAATGGGACCATGCAGTAGTGTATTTATTTATGCATTTTACATTTATACCCAGCCTATCCACACACAACAAAATGCCAAAAAAAAAACTAGTGAATAAATTAAAACAGCAAAATGACAAGAAAAAATCAGCACACCTTATAAAGTAGCAAAATTCTTATACATTTTCAAATAAAATTTTACTAAATCTGTGGTTATATCTGATACTTGGCACAGACAATAGGAATGTCCCCGTAACAAAATGAACTATCAACCATTGGTCAAGTCAGTGGCTGTTTATGAACTGGGAACTTCACTGCCCCACCACTCTGCCAGGAGCACAGATCGGGGGTGGATGAGGTACACCAAGCCAAATGTTCCCCTATGTGGGTGCAGGAAGAGGTGGGGCAACCTGCCACGACTAAAACTCCAGCCTGCAGCCCAGCATGAAACCTCCACTGCATAAACGGTCAGTGAATGCTATTTAGAGCGGACTTCACCATGCTGACAAAATCATTTAAGAATTATAACTTATATATAAAAGCAAACGCTGGTTACGGTTACTCAAATATTAGTTCCCCCACTAAAGACCAAATAAAACATTCCTACTTATCTTCATCAATTTGCCTTATCATTTGATGTGTGATTAATTCTAGAGCCCTGAAATCTTTTCTGATAATCACCGTAGGTGAGTGTATTGCTGTTATCAACTGTTTGGGGAGCACTGAATGCCACCAGCTGTTAGCACAAGAAAACAGTGCAGAGCCTTCTACATCCTTGGTATCTTGTCTAAATATAATGCATTCATTGACTTTATCTCTATCAAACTTGTTTTCATTATCAAATTCCAATGCAAGGAAAGATAAAGATTTCTATATATTCAGTATCACACAATCTTACTGCACTCAAGTCGTAAGGATGCCTAGATATTTCGAAAGGCTCATTCTAGTGATAATTACACTTAAAGGAATATTAAGGTAAATGTCTGCATAGGCAAAGAGGGCTTGAAATCAAGCACCACACAGGGCTAATGGACACAGTTTAACTTCTTTTTTGCTGCCACTTTAGAAGGGTGCTCTCTGCTATAGACATATTTAGCTATTCCCACTGTTTTATTTCAGCAGTACCAAATAATATGAAGCTAAATATGCAAATATTTACCTACTTAAATTTATCTACAAACAGGAATTTGCATCATTTAGCCTAAAATTCCAGCCTGAGGGGGGTGAGGGGGGATTTTTGTAGATCCTTCCTGCTGCAGACTTCCCATTTCCTCCCAGCTATTATTTATTTATTATATTTATATGCCGCCCTCCCTTGTGGCTCAGGGAGGTTTACACTGAAACTTTCATAATATAGTAAAATGTTGGGTATTACTCATTACCAGGGGCATTTTGGACTGTGAGAAGTCCTTTAACTATGGAAATTGTAAATAAGAAGTCATAGCGTAACATGGGGAGTTCCTCAAACTCTTAGAATTTGTTTTCTTTCAGCAGTAGGATGAATAGCAGGTTTTGGATTGTTGCGTGAGGTAAAGAAGAACACTGTGGGATTTTTTGTACCATGCTTTTTATTACCTGAAGGAGTCTCAAAGCGGGTTACAAGTATCTTTTCCTTTCCCCACAACAGGTACCCTGTAAGGTAGGTGGGGTGAGAGCCCTGAGAGAACTGTGGATTGAGAGCTTTGAGAGAACTGTAACTGGCCCAACATTATCCAGATGACTGCATGTGGAAGAGTGAGGAATTAGAGGCTGCTACTCTTAACCACACAAGCCTCTTGTGGTGCAGGGTGATAAGGCAGCCGACATGCAGTCTGAAGCTCTGACCATGAGGCTGGGAGTTCAATCCCAGCAGCCGACTCAAGGTTGACTCAGCCTTCCATCCTTCCAAGGTCAGTAAAATGAGTACCCAGCTTGCTGGGGGGTAAACGGTAATGACTGGGGAAGGCACTGGCAAACCACCCCGTATTGAGTCTGCCATGAAAACGCTGGAGGGCGTCACCCCAAGGGACAGACATGACTTGGTGCTTGCACAGGGGATACCTTTAGCTTTACCTTTTTACTCTTAACCACTACACCAAGCTATCCCAAACACACAATATTTAGAGTTACCAACCTGCAGATGTCCTATGGATTTGTTTTGGAATTACAGTATTTGCTGGCGTATAAGACTACTTTTCCCCCCTGAAAAACATGCCTCCAAGTGGGGGGGTCGTCTTATACGCCGGGTGCACTTCAGTTGGGATAGACATAGCTGCCCATAGTGGCCCATAGTGTATTTTGAGTGGAAATGTTGGGGGGTTGTCTTATACGCCGGCAAATACGGTACATCTGATTTCCAGACAACAGAGATCAGTTTTCTTGTGCTAATGACAGTTTTACAGAGCGGACTCTATGTGCACCTTTCTCCACAGTCCCTGGGGACTCCAAATTTCCAGGATTTTCCTAGGCCAGAGTTGACAACTGTGACCTTATCCCCATGGAGGAAGCATGTTGGTACTGATATGGTACTTGTATGTTTGCTCAAACAAGGCAAGCAGCAGCTCCGTAGGGGCATTTTCAGTGGGAAAATGGCATGGGGAGAGGACTCAGCCTTCCTTTGTGCTGCCTATCCAAACTGAATTGGGTACACACATATGCCATTTAAAGGGGGGGATAATGCATCATTATAGGATGGGGAAGATGTGTCTTGGCAGCAGTATGTACAAAAAGGATCTAGGGGTCTTAGTAGACTGTACACTGAACATAAGTCATCAGTGTAACTCGGTGGTTAAATAAAGCAAATTGGATTTTGGGCTGTATCAAAAGAAGTGATGGTAACGCTTTACTCTGCTCTGGTCAGACCTCACTTAGAATACTGTATTCAGTTTTGGGCACCGCAACTAGAAAAGGATGCAGACAAACTGGAGCATGTCCAGAGGAGGGCAACAAAGATGGTGAGCAGTTTGGAGACCAAGTCGTATGAGGAAAGATTGAAAGAACTTGGTCTATTTAGCTGGAGAGATGAAAACTAAAACGTGATATGACAACCATGTTCAAGTACTTGAAAGGTTATCATTGCAGCGGTCCCCAACCCCCGGTCCAGGGACAGGTACCAGTCCGTAGATCAGTTGGTACCGGGCCACGGCTTCTCCTCGTCCTCTTCCCCGGCTGCTGTCTGGGGGGCGAATGCTGGCAGGGGCTCATGGGAATTGTAGTCCATGGACATCTGGAGGGCTGCAGTTTGACTACCAATGCTCTAGAGAAACTAAAGTATCTTCAATTTCCATCTGGGATCCAGGAGAGCCAAGAAAGCTTACAATTCTGTGGACTGTGGTCTGAAGCTCTTTAGGAACACATTTATGCTGTTTTTACTTGATGGATTAAGAATATTTATCTGAGGCCCCATTTAGACACAAATGCCACTTTGTGATATGGTTTAGGAATGATAACATGAATTGTCAGTACAGATCTCTTCTAACACTCAACAAGTGCTAAATACTAGATGAATCAGAGAACGCTAGGAATGTTAAGAAGCCACAACTTTGCAGAGATGCCTACCAATCTGCAGAGGTCAAGGTGAAAAAGTGGACATAGTTTTCATTATTTCCTCTGGAACAACTTAAACAATGGAAGGAAGCATTTTTAACCTTGCCAACATTCAGCAGTTCGTGTGTAGCTACTTACTCAGTGTGTGAATATCCCTTTGTTGCTCTTTCACGCATTAAGGAGATTTCTTGCAACACAAAACATTGCCACAGCATGAGTAGGGAGGTTGTCTGTGATGCCAGCATCCTCCTCGCAAATGTTTCAACATCCAACATGCACCCGTGATGTGCTCCTTTTTTCAGAAGCCTAATCAGAGCCCAGGTACCTGATAGTGGATGATTGACTAAAGGAATCAAGATTGAACTTATTCCCTGAGGCAGCCTGTTCCACCAGATCAAAGAGCACACATTTGGCATCCTGAAAATGCAATCCAACTGCTCCTACCTCTCAGATCTCAGGCAACACTGCTTATAAATCAGGACAATGCTTCTTAAAGGAGGTAATGCCAAAACTAAAGAAGGAAAAGAAATCCAGTCTAGAATAAAAGTTTTTTGAGCTGTGTACAACTGTATTTTCAAACAGTACTTCACTTTAATTCTCTCACCATCTCTCGGACCTTTTTAAAATAAAACATCCACTGAGAAACCAAGAATGGTTTAGAATTCAATACGAGGATGCAACTTTCTAAGAATAATTGAGGACCGGAAATAGGTTGTCTCAGCAAACTACACAAAGGGTTCTTTCTAACACAATTCACATATCGTTGCAGTGAGTACTAGACTTCCTAATACTCCATCATCCTGGTACTTGATGCTAGGAGTCACGGACTTGCCATTTCTAGCATCGTAACATGTACCAAGGGCACCCAAGGCTATTTTGCCGATTAGGCAGCTCATTGCATGTCTTTGTGTTATGAAGTTTATTGTTGTGACTGTGGAAACACTCCGATACAGAAGCAGTGATTTCCAGGAGTCTGCAGAAGTAAAAGCTCTTCAATGAATGAAAAAAACGCTCTATAAAAGAGAATGGGTCACTGAGATATCAAACTGAAGCAGATTGCGCATACATGTCTTGCAGAAGGCTGCTGGATAAGGTTACAGCTGAGCCAAAACTATTTCTGTTACCTCAGATCTGTTTTTGTCATTTTCAGTGATTACTGCAAACACTTTGCACTGTTTCTATGCTGTTCTTTTCTGTATCATTTATCTTTTTCTGCTTTGCTTTCACAATCCTTGGCCTCATTTGCACACATGGCTAATATATAATTCTGAACTTCATCCCAAACAGCGGATCAAAATTCTGCACAATGAAGCCAGAACGCAGAGAAGCTTCTATAACCCTTAAATGTTACCAAAAAAAAAAAGAAAAGTTTAATGCCCCACCCGAAATACACAAGTAGTAAAGGCATTGCAACACAAATACAAACCCTCCCCCCAAACAAACTAATTATCACAATACTACATTGCAAGATTGTAACAGCAACCTCACCAGAAGCAACTTAGAGCAGGCAGTGTGCCATGACACCAAGAGGAAAAGTTGGTTCTTTTATGCTGCTTTTCTCTACCCAAAGGAGTCTCAAAATGGCTTACAATCGCCTTCCCTTTCCTCTCCCCATAACAGACACCCTGTGAGGTAGGTGGGGCTGAGAGTGCCCTGATATTGCTGCTTGGTCAGAACAACTGTGGCGAGCCCAAGGTCACCCAGCTGGCTGCATGTGGGAAGCAGGGAATCAAACCTGGCTCACCAGATTAGAAGTCCGCACTCCTAACCACTACACCAAGCTGGCTCCCTAAATAAACCTTAGGTGGAATAGATTTTATCTCTCCAAATCTACTGTTATACCCAAATTTCAGTCACTATACTTAATACTAGGGACAAAGCCCGTTGCATTCAGGAATACAATGAGTGGAAGATTGGGGTAGAAGAACACTACATATGGCCTTCCCCCCCCCCCCCCAGTATCTGAAACGGCTACAGGCTGGAGGCCCCCAGGCAGGGAACTCACGAGCAGCTCTCACGCAGCTGGGATCTGCAGCCTCTGGAACTCAAAGGGAAGTGGAAGGAAGAGGGGGTGGTCAGGGGTGGGGGACAGAAGGCAATTGGCTGGCTGTTGGACACACAGGCAAGCCGATTGGAGGAGGAGGCACTCAGGGGCGGCATAGCCACCCTGAGTGGGTGTTAAGCGCTGAGTGACACTTAAGCCATGAGACCATCTCCTCCTCCTAGGCCTTACCAGAAATATTAAGTGGAACAGATTATATCTAGCCTGCCTTTCCCCTTGGAACTATACACACATTTACCCGTGAAGTATTGAGGACACTTTCAGAACTGGAGCAAGAAAGCTTCTTTTAGCTCATGGTATGGGGATCCAATAGAACCATCACAGAATGGATTTCAAAATATCCTCTTGTGTTAGAGTCATGTTTCTCCAATATTTACAGGTGATGTTCCGCTCCTCTATTGAGATAGGATGGTGACACGTAGTGCAAATGCTGGGGTGGAACCATCAGTTGCCAAGAAAAAGGAGGTCCTGATTCTGTTGGCAGTAAGGATGCTAGGCTGTTCATTATCTGCATTAAAATGTGGGGCTGCAGGAGAAGTTAGAAGATGAACCAGTGTGACAGAATAACATGGCTGTAGGAACATAAGTGTAGGAACTCTCCTTAGCCATAAAGCACATGCAGTTTATACCACTTAGCAGGGTTGTTGTGGGGGGGGGATCATTAGGACTTCTAACCTAAGTCTTTCTTATTAACAGCCATGCCTTGTACAACAGACAACACTCTCCCTTTCTTTCATACACCCCAAAGAAATAAAGAATGGATTAGGAAGAACTGCTCAAGACATGAGCATTTCTTCCCAATCCATTCTTCTTTAGTTCTTCCTCATCCTATTATCAAATATTTCCTCCTTATCCCGGCCTTTTCCAGCTACTTTTCAAGGAGGTATCAGGATGTGGGCAGAATGCGAAAGAGCCAGAGAAAGGAACTCTTAAACCCTTCCTTCCTCGTAGTTTTTTAATAGATAAAGGCCTCAACTATTTAGGTAAAGGTAAAGTAAAGGAATCCCCTGTGCAAGCACCGAGTCATGTCTGACCCTTGGGGTGACGCCCTCTAGCGTTTTCATGGCAGACTCAGTACGGGGTGGTTTGCCAGTGCCTTCCCCAGTCATGACCGTTTACCCCCCAGCAGCAAGCTGGGTACTCATTTTACCGACCTCGGAAGGATGGAAGGCTGAGTCAACCTTGAGCCGGCTGCTGGGATTGAACTCCCAACCTCATGGGCAAAGCTTTCAGGCGGCTGCCTTACCACTCTGCGCCACAAGAGGCTCATACCTCAACTATTTACTGCTCTCCTTAGTGTAGTGGGTAGGGATTTCATGATGAGTCAATGCACTAGAACTGGAGTGAACAGATTGTTTAGCTGTCCCCACCCCCATGGCCATCCCAGATTGATTTTGTCTCTTCCTTGGATAGTGATTACATTTAAGAAGAAAATAAAATTTCCTACTGGAATGAATTTTAATGAAAGAAATGGCATGTGGGAAGAAAGAGTGAAAAAAAAATCACTGCTCATCTACTGATGGGGTTGGGTGTTTCTTGGTTTGGCTCCTGTCCAGTGAGAAACTAGCAGCAGAGAAGAAAGAGGGCCTTCCTTCTGCTCCTGCTCAAGACTCCGAAAGCCTGAGAAGGAAGAAGATGATCTGGGGGCAGATACTGATGCAGCTGAGTGCAGATCATGATGCATCCTCAAAACAAGCAGCCTCTCAGAAAGAAACTATGATTCATTGCCCTGCTGCACCACTTTTCAAATCTGGAGAGCCATGTGTCGTGGCCTTTCTACAGAGCTCCTGGAGGGAGAACACCTGACTTGCATGTTGGAATTTGTTTCTATGCAAACTGCTTTGAGGTTTAAAAAAACAAATTATATGAAAATGTTAAATATTCAAATAACTGGTTGCTAAAAATCCAGGATTTATATGTGGTAGCTGCCCAGTCAGCTCAGACATGGGGACTTATGAAAAGAAAAAGAGGTCAGCAGTGCAATCCTAAACAGAGTAATACACTTCGAAGTACACTGGAGTCAGTGGGCTTAGAAGACAGAAACTGCGCTTAGGAATGTGCTGTAAGTGGGTCAGTCCTTTTGTGTAAGGATCTTTAATTACAGACTATTTAAAAAAATGGTCTGGAACATTTCAGGAAGGATTGCCTACCTCCTCTAGCAACTACCTGTACCACTCTGGAAACGTTTCCTTTTCACCTGGAAATGGGTGCCTGTAAAACAATGACGAAGGGCAATAGCTACATAAATGTAAAATGTTATTTGAAGTACAGAAATGTGACACACTGAAGTACAGAAATGTGACATGATGAAATGGGACAGCTGCTTTATTGAGATGTCTCCCTGGGAACTGATTTAGCTTAATGATAATGATTGGTAATAACTACTGCTTAATTAGGATGGTATTAGCATAAATTCCACTTAATGGGGGTGCTTTTAGACAGCATCACATTATTAAAAGCTTGTTTGAAGCAAGGTATGGAGTAGGTATGAAATCGGAAATTCTCCCCATTCAGTAAATAAGGTAATAAGATAATACATTTTTTCAAGGAAGGAAGAAAGAAGCACAGTTTGGGGGTGTGGTATCATATTCCCATATCATACAATAAATCAAAATTAACTGTTTAAACAAGGATTTATTCTGGGCTATATTTACCAGAGTTCACATGCCATTGGACAAACGCAGAAAAGCTGACGCCCTTGAGCTTTTCCATCTCTCCATGATTATCAAAGAACAAGCACCCTGATGTTGCCATGACTGCATATGACTCACCATGGAGTTTTACAAGAAGCACAGGCGGTATTATATACTTATTTCAAATATATATATACCCAACTTTTCCCCAGACATATATCCTCAAACTGCTCTATAATAGCTCTGTTTTACAACTTTACCGGAAAGCCAGAGGATTAGGAGGCATCTCCAGAGGCAACCACCAAAAAGGCCATAGTAGCAGTTTGGTCTACATATCAGTTTCTCAGCCAGTCCAAAATGCAAAAAAACCCAGCCTAAACTAGAAGTTCTCACTACTAAAAGATGCTCACTTCCATACTTAAGAGAATCTCCAGAGAGACTGATTTCAGTAACTGTGGACCAGCAGTACCTCATTGTGTACTCTCGCAATCTGATTATGGTAGACAGACATTATTGTTACTACTAGGGTATTCCTTTGAACGGAATATAAGAAAGAAACTGATCTTCTAGGAATGCCCATTCCTAGAAGGCCCATTATGCACAGCTGCCAAAACGGCGATTTCGGGTCACATGGGAAACGCGGAGGGGGAAGAAGCGAAGCAAACCGCTTATGCACGGGATGGGACACAACGGCGGCAAAACCCAGAGTAACCGATTATGCACGCAGCGACCCCGGCGCCGCTTCTGGTTGCGCCCCGGTCACCCGGAAGCTGCGCTTTCTTCCACGTTTCGCTAACGTGGCTTTTTCGGCGGCATGCACCAAATCTGCAGCCAGTTGCAGCCGGCTCCATGCGTTATCTGTGATTTTAGTCGCTGCCATTCCACGTGAATGCGCACTATCCCCCCGTGCATAATGGGCCATAGAGAAGACAGGGTATAAGAATAATGGCAGCTCAGTTCCAGTGAGTGAAAGGGGAACTGCTGAAGAGAGATAATCCATTTCAAAATTTGGAGCCACAACACTTTGAATTTCCTGCCTTCTTCTAGTGGCCACCATATTTACAGACAATGCTACTATAACTATACTATTTACCCTGAACAGTGGCAAACTCACCACAGAACAATAAATCCCACAAAGGAAATATAGTACTATGTCACTGTGGCTAGAGAGAAAAGAGCTGAAAATATGTTGGGGGTGGGGGAGAAAGGAAGTAGCAGGAATCTTCTGTTTTGTCTTCAATATGATAGTTTATCTAGTAACATTCTTAGATTGAAAGAATCTGTTACGACTTTCTTTTTTTAAAGCTGAAAACAACCAGTGACGCATAAAAAGCCTGTGCTGTTTTCCAGTAATTTAAAATGGATCTCCATGGTGGCAAGAGTGCCAATAAAACGAATATTTTAACGGAGAAAATTATACAAGTGGCTGGGCCTCTACAGATAGGACATTTCTGACCTGAGCTGACCCAGCTACAGATTAGCGAGTGAATAACTTAACTGAATTCTGAACTTCGACTCTCAAGACAAGCCACCAAGTCATTTCTAATCAAACTATTTCATTAGGAAATCTCCTAGATGTAGTAGGAAGAGCTTTGGCAGCAAACTTTCAGGATCCCATTAACAGGCTTCTGCTATATCCCATTGGTTGCCTGGTGCCAAAAACGGCACTCCTCTACTCCCACAGATTTTCACCCCAGCCATTTTGAATCCTCTTTTCCTTATCAGGCAGATACAGACCTGAATCATCCTCTCTTCCTTCTGACAGGGGGCTACAACAATGAGAGGGAGGGGTGTGATACAACTGCTCATTGTTTCGCTTCACAAAACCCTGCCACGGGGCATAGATTAACACCAAAAAATAGATGGCTGCAGCCAAAGAAAAACATTTTTCAGAATGCCTACACTTGATTAATGAAGTAATGGCACAGACCACTGTTTTACTTTCATCCTGTGCTTCCACATTCTTCTGCTACTTCTCCCTTTACAAGTATTTGATTCAGTTCGTAATCTTTTCCATTTTTTTTCTGTTCAACAGGATATCATTCCTTTACAGTTCAGAGGAAAGGCGCAGTTATTAATATTACTGTTCAGTTAATGCTATACACATATTCGAGAAGCAGCCATGACAGTCTCTTGAAAAGCAACCAACAATCATTATACTTAGTGATTGTATTTACAAAATTATCTCATGCAAATTCAGGATCAAGCCATGGATTCCTCCTAATACTGTTGAATTCTGCTTTAAGTATGACGTTCTAGAGCTACATTACAAGCTGTAAACGGGGGAAGTATACCGGACTTTTAGAAAAACAATAATAAATAGTTGCTTTGAAGTATTTGACAACATGCAGCAAACAAAAGCAAAGAAAATTAACTTGCCCAGGATTCCAGAATTTGCCCTAAATACCAATGCAGGTATGTTAATAAGCAGGACATCTTTTCCAAATCAGGACTGTCACAAATGAATCTGGCAACAACCATTATTAAGGCCGCACAACAGACAAGCTAAACAAACCCACTGATTGAAAACATCAGTGAATACTCTCATGAGATCCAGTAACTTGCCATAGAACAGGCAAAGTAAGTTAAAAATAATAAAAATTACGTCTGAGTTTGCATATTCAAGTAAGTGCTTCAAAAAGTAAAAAAAGGAACAGACAGTAGGCAATGGAAATGTAGGTACCGTATTTCTCTAGCCATTTTCCTAGAGGTATCTCAGCCTGCTTAGATAGCATTTGACCCCGTGAATCAGGCATGGGAGGGCTCTCTCTCACTCTTTAGGGTTCAAATTTCAGGGAAGTCAACTAGGCCACACATTTTGTAGCTTCTTTTAAGACTTCTATGAATGTCTGTTTGTGATTTCATAAAACTGCAGATGGGATGCAATTATCTGGCTTTAACAGCTCACTTACGTTTTATGTTTAGCACACTGTTAATTCTCTGCTATTTTTGCCTCTTTAAAGCTACATGATCATGAATCTGCACAGTCACAGATGACATATGGTATAATTCCTAGTGCTATGTAGAAGCAATACCATTAGTACTGCTATTCAATGGGGCATCGCTATTTCCTGTTCCATGACATTATATGCCGTGCCTCATAAGACTCAAATTTTGGATACCAGTGACCTAGCAATTTGATACCAAGCTGTTTCCAGTCAGTAAAGGATATATACTATATCCTTCATTTAGATTATCACAGCCAGAATCAATGGGACAAGTAAACAATTTCAAACTTTTTTATTCCAAGACAGACAGACATTGCAGTATAAAATAACCAGTATGATGTTCCCCTGGTGTCAAATCAGGCTCAGGTATACTAAAAGAGGGGTGTATGATATAGCCTAATCTGGTCAGATCTCAGAACTTAGTAGGGTCAATGTTTGGGTGGGGGGTGATTTTGCCGAAGCAGGCAATGGCAAACCACTTCCACTTCTCACTTGCCTTGAAAGTTCCTTGCTAGAGTCCCCATAAATTGGTTGCAACCCAAAATTACATACATAGTGGCAACCCCATGCTCTCCCTCTTTCTCTCTCTCATATGTGGTCTGGACCCAGTGTACCTAAGAGAAGGTACACCTCACCCCACAAAGAGCCCTACGCTCTACCTTCTCCAACTGGCTAGTGATCCCTGGCCCCAAAGAAGCATGTTGGACATCAACCAGGACCAGAGCTTTCTCTGTCCTAGCCCCCACCTAGTGGAACAGGCTCCCTGAAGAGATCAGGGCCCTGCCTGAACCCCCACAGTTCTGCAGGGCCTGCAAAATGGAGCTCTTCTGCCAGGCATTTGGTTGAGGCCAACCAAAACAACACCCCCATCCATATGCTGAACACTACACCAGTCTCCCCATGTTGTATAGTTAGCAAGTTATCTAGTTATAATACAAACCTTTATCACAAGTTAAATCACTGTTACTATTGTTTACTTGAATCTATGGATTATCTTGTACCTCTACTTGTTATTTGCACTACTTCTTGTTATATGTATTTCCTCCTGTTACATGTAAACCGCCAGGAGCCAAAAGCGAGAGCGATACAGAAATATACATAGTGGCAACCCCATGCTCTCTCTCTCTCTCTCTCTCTCTCTCTCTCTCTCTCTCTCATGTGTGGTCTGCAGGGGAGCACAGATTCAAACCTGGCTCGCCAGATTAGAAGTCCGCACTCATAACCACTACACCAAGTTGGCTCTCTGGTAGTGGGTGATTCGATAATTTGGAATATAAAGAGTGAGGTCTGCATTTGGACCATGTGGTGACTTGGTTTCCTAGTGCAAAGCTTGCAGACATCACTCACTGTCTCGATAGGCTAATAGTACTGCGGTAAGGAGTCAGTAGCCAATGTGCATGTTGGCACCAATGATATTAAGAAATGTGTAGTCCTGGAGGAAAAATGTAGGCAGAAAATTACTAGGCAGGAAGTTAAAGGCCAGGGCCTCAAAAGAAACATTCTCAGAAGTGCTGCTGGTTGCACGTGCAGGGACTGCTAGTCAGGTACAAATCAGAAGAGGAGAAATGAGGGCATGAGAAGATGGTGCTAGGAGAAAGGGATTAGATTTGATAGGCACTGGGGAACTTACTATGAGAGGCCAACTATGTACAAAAGAAACAGGCTTCACTTAAACCAAAGGGGAGCCAGGCTGCTGGCGATTAATATTTTAAAAGATGGCAGAGAAACTTTTAAACTAATCCCGAGGAAAAGCCAACAAGAACTCGGGAACTTCTAGTTTAGGACAAATCAAACAAAAGGAATGATTTCGTAAACACTCATAGTAATACTGATAGGAGCATAACAGAACTTGGGAATGAGGGTAGACAGCAAATGAGAGTCATGTGGAATGACTGAGAGAACAAGGGAGGCAAGGAAACATATTACTGGAGAGGGAAACATATTATATTATGCCAACATCAGACGTCTCTGAGCCAAAAGGGGAAGTTGAAGTGCTTGGTGTTCCCTGACAATTTAGATATAGTAGGTTTCTCAGAAACATGGTGGAATGTTGAAAAAATACAGAATACAGTAATTCTTGAGTACAAGCTTTATAAATAGGACAGGGATGGATGAGTTGAGGGTTGGGTTGCACTGTATATCAAAGAGGGCATATGTATAATCAATAAAGTTAGAAAACATAGGGGAATATTCCTCAACAGAAGCAATATGGGTGGAAATACTGAACCCTAAGTGTTACTTCAAAGTAGGAGTGTACTGTCACCCACCTGATCAAACCTTGAGACTGATCTTGAGATGGAGAAGGAAATAAGGGCGCTGGATTTTGATACTGGGAGGTTTTAACTACCCTCACATTGACTGGGTAAACGTATGCTGTAGTCAAGCTGTAGAAGTGAGATTCCTAGACATCTAAATGACTCTGCAGTGGAAAAGATGGTCACAAAACCAACTAGAGAAGTGATCTTGGACCTGGTTCCTAGTGATTCTTAAGCCTTGCTAAGAGATGTAGAGGTTGTTGCACCAGTTGGCAACAGTGACCACAGTGCTATTAAGTTCAACATTCAGGTCAATGGAAAGTGACCCCTGAAGCCCAGAACTGTAACATTTGATTTCAATAGAGGGAGCTGTACAAAATGGGGGAAATGGTTAAAAGGAAGCTGAAAGGCAAATACATAAGAGTCAAATCCCTAGAGAAGGAGTAGCCAAACTGTGGCTCTCCAGATGTCCATGAACTATAGTTCCCATGAGAATTGTAGTTCATGGACATCTGGAGAGCCAATGTTTGACTACCTGTGCCCTAGAGGATGCTTGGAAGCTATTTAAAACCACACTAATTGAAGTCCAGATAGAGAACATTCCACAGGTTAGGAAAGGCACTGCCTGCATGATTAACAATGCAAGTTAAGAAAGTAATAAAAAGAGGGCTTCTTTTAAAAATTGGAAGGTCTGTCCCAATGAATTGAAAAGAAGGGACCATAGGCTCTGACAAATGAAATGTAATAATTAGATATGCAAAAAGAGAAGGTGACGAACAGGTTGCTAAAAGATCAAGACAAACAATAAACATTTCTTTAAATACATACAGAGCAGGATACCAGCCAGAGAAGCAGTAGAGCCCTTGGAGAACAAAGGGATAAAAGGAAAAAAATACAGGGAGATGGCAGAGAAGATCAATGACTTTTTACCTCTGTGTTCACTGTGGAAAGTATGGGGCATGTACTAGGCTACAGACACTACTTTTAGAATGGGAGTCTGAATAATTGAGTCAAATTGAGGTGACAAGAGCTGAAGCTCTAGATCTATTAGGGAAATTAAGTCTCCAGGTATTGATGGTATACACCCCAAGTCTTAGGAGACTCAAATGTAAGAACTATTAATCTAGTTCCAGAGAGCCTGCAAAATGGAACTCTTCTGCCAAGCTTATGGTTGAGGCCAGTAGAATCAAACTATGTTAACATCTGATAAGGGCCTCCCTTCCTCACCTCCCTTATGGGGCTAGCAGTTCTAATTTCTTTCTTTCTTATGTAATTTCTATTCCACTTTACAATAATAAAAAACACACACAGAGTGATTAAAATGCAGAATTCATTAGCAGAGGGTGTAGTGATGGCCATAGGAATATACAGCTTTAAAAGGGGATAAGATAGATTCATGGAGGATAGCTCTGTCAGTGACTATTAGTCATGGTGACTCATGGGAACCTCCATGTTCAGAGGTACTAACTCTGAATCCCAAAAACAGTAGGCAGTATCAAGGGAACACGTTGGCTTTTATGTCCTGTTTTTGGCCCTCCAGAGGAACTGGTTGGCCACTGTGTGAGACTAGATGGACTACTGACTGGTCTGATCCAGTAGGACTCTTCTTATAGTCTTGTGTGCTTACTCTTAAGTCCTAGAATGGGTATAAAAGAGAAAGGGAGGATACAAGGAAAAGGTGCTAAATTAAGTTACAGGGAATGTCTTGTAGACAAACACTTTCAATTCAAGCTTAAGTAGAATATTAATTTGTGAGTGTAATAATATTCCAAGCTTTTTGCAAAATGCTATCAATGGAAATAATGCAAACTATGCAACATGAGCATTCTGCCACTTTTATTATGTAAGTGCGAATCTTGACTAATTTATGAATCGGAAACATTTGGCATATCTCCTCCTGAGTTCATCTGCTAGAGCTTCCACTCACTGACCTCATGTTAGCATACCCTACTTAGGTTAATGGAGTCCAGGTCTTTGGCTAACTGCCTTCACAATTCTTCATCATTGCTGGCTGAATTGGACTAAGTGTCTGTTGCTGTTGTTGCAGTGACAAATGACACTTCAATCAGTTTATTCATTGTACCCAACCTCTCAGTGTTTTGAGATGTATATTGTTAACATAATTCAAGATAGGAACTTGAAAGATCTAAAAAGTGTTTGACATCTGGCACAGTGACTCAATTAATTACTGTGCTGAATTAATTAGTCTGCTGGCTCCCCTGAGCCAACTACCACAAGTTTAAACTCACTCATAATACTACTTGGAATATGAACCAATTTAAAAGGACTATTCAGCTTTCAGATTTTATTTGATTTTGATTAAAAGGAAAAGGTAAGTGATCTCTATGCTAAAAATGAAAAACAAGATGGTCAAATTGCCACCTCTCCTAACATTACCAAGGATGCCAGTGAAGACATAAAAAATTAAGATATACAAAATATCAGATGAAAATTAATTTGCCAGATTTGGAGAATTACAGACCACTATACATAAATGTTATTTTCTTCTACTAACAAAAAGGAGCCAGTACGCATCATCTGCCTTTTTATTAATTAACAGTGAAATGTTATGTATAAAACTCTAGACCTAATATATTTATTTCAATTAACTTAGACCAACATAACTTTGCCTAGAATTAGACGTTAAAGAACTCTCTCTGAATCCTATGATTTGTTCTATGATTCAAAATTATACTTTTTCAAAGATAATGTTGAAAATATGAATTTATTTCCAAAACCTAAGCTTGAACCATGCATATATTTAAATTCTATATTCTATTGTTTCTAAGATCAAGAGCCAGCTTGATGTAGTGGTTAGGAGCGCGGATTTATAATCTGGCAACCCGGGATTGATTCCCCACTCCCCCACATTCAGCAAACTGGATAACCTTGGGTTCCCCATGGCACTGATAAAGCTGTTTTGACACAGCAGTAGCTCTCTCAGCCTCACCTACCTCACAGGGTGCCTGTTGTGAGGAGAGGAAAGAGAAGGCTTTGAGACTCATGGTAGAGAAATCAGCATATAAGAACCAACTCTTTTTATTCTTAGTGTTTTAAGAGATTGAACAACTATTTTGATTATTGGTTTCTACCTGCTTCTGGAGAAATATCATTGTTTGATGGAACAGAATGCACACTATCAATGTATACCAGCTAGACAAGGACAGCATTACATAAGCACAAATCAGGTCAAAGTGGTGTAGCAACGTTATGATGGACAATTAAACCAGAGTCCAATAGCACCTTTAAGACCAAGAAAGATTTATTTAGGGTGTGAGTTTTCGAGTGCAAGCACTCTTCGTCAGACAATGATCTCCTTACATGACAGGGAGATCATAGTCTGACGAAGAGTGCTTGCACTCGAAAGCTCATGACCTGAATAAATCTTTCTTGGTCTTAAAGGTGCTACTGGATGCTGATTTTATTGTGCTACTTCAGACCAACACGGCTACCCTTTAGAAACTAAAGTTAGGATGGTATAGACCCATTATGCACGGGGGGAATAATGCACATTCGGGGTGGAATGGCGGTGACTAAAATCACGGATAACACACGGTGCCGGCTGCAACCGGCCGCAGCTTCGGTGCATGCTGGTGAAAAAGCCGCGTTAGCGAACTGTGGAAGAAAGTGCAGCTTCCGGGTGACCGGGGCGCAACCAGAAGCGGTGCCCGGATCGCCGCGTGCATAATCGGTTACTCTGGGTTTTGCCGCCGTTGCGCCCCGTTCCATGCATAACCGGTGTGTCTTCCCTCTCCGCGTTTTCCATATGACCCAAAATCGCCGTTTCGGTGGCCCTGCATAATGGGCCATAGTGAAGTGATACTACAGACACAAAAGAAAATAGGGATGTGCAACATTGCATCTGGCAGTCAATATGAAGAGTCTGCTTTTGCTAAAACTGGTATCAATATTAGGTACATGACTTCTGGTTTTCATGGTCAACAAATCAGTATCTTCTACCTGCTGTGATTCAGGCACAGAAGATAGCTTAAGATTTGGATCTGGCAACCTGATCAAGCTCCCAGTTTCAGCTCTACTGATTCATAGCAGGCACAATGGTGTTGAAAAACTCTAATTTCTGGTCTGAATCTGAGTATGTTGCCCACAACACTAGATTCATTCCAAAATTTGTACATGATCCAACTGTAAAAGTGAAAAACAGCAATGACCATGAAAGTGAAATATGGCAGTGGTCCCCAATCTTTTTAGCACCGGGACCGGTCAACACTTGACAATTTTACTGAGGCCCGGGGGGGGGGGTAATCTTTTGCCGAGGGACATTGCCGCCACCGCCTGAGCCCCTGCTCCACTTGCTTTCCTGCTGGCGCCCCTCACTTTCCGCCACCCACTGGGGGGCACTGCTAGCAGCAGCTGTGCAGAGCCACGCTGAGGGGGAGCCCCAGCCATGGTGGCTGCCGGAGAGCACCAAAGGTGAGCCGGCGGCAGAGTGGCAGGACAGCCCGGGAGCAGCCAGGGAGGAGGACGAGGAGGAGTGTCGGACTGGTACCGACTGATCTGCGGACCAGTACCAGTCCTCGGACCGGGGATTGGGGACCACTGAAATATGGCATTTCCTCACTGTCTTTCCTATTTTCTTCCCTGGACTTCTTTCTTTTAAAATTCAAATGGCAACCTTTAAAGAAAAGTTAATATTGCTTCAGCATTCAACTTCTTCTAACATACCAACGTGTTGTTATTCAAATCCATCTTCCCAGCAAATGGTCCCCATGTTGTTCCAACCGGAAGCTGCTGCCGACTCTGGATCCTCCGTTCTCCATCCCTCTGAAATACCTCCAACTCTCCTAAGAAACAAAAAAAAAACAAGATTAGAGCACTAACTTATGCCACATCACAAACACCACAACTTTTGCAATTTATTTCTGTCAACAGTGCTTAGATGGGTGCACTCAGACACAAACAGCTGTACTTAAACTGAGATTTGCTACAATGGATACAAACGTTTTGTTGTATTGACATGTTCCCCTTCTTTTTACTCCCTTTGCTTATAGAATTAAATTAACACTTAGGTGTTTCATATACCTGGAAACAAATCCCAGTTCCCACATCAAATCTGAATGCATGACAAATGGGAATTTTTGTTGTCCCCACAAACTAGGTTAGTCCCAATTTAGAATCCTATTTTGAGACTGGAAAATGAGCTCTAGTTCACCCAACTGCCTGAATCTGGACATCAGGTTTATAACCCATACAACTGTGAAAATCATGTTTAAAACATATACATGTCTGATACAATCTGCTAAAACCTTAAAAGGAAATAGTTATGGAAGAGGAAATATTTATGGCTACAGCTGCCTACAATTCTGGTTATATTTATGGCTACAGCTGCCTACAATTCTGGTTTAGCACTAAATCTCACAATCAATAGAGCTGAAAACGAGCATTTGGATATCTTCTAAGGAGCTATTCTGATGTGGGATCTGGAATAAGACTTTCTTGCACTCTTCTAGAAAAGCCCGACATCTGAGTTCATGTGGGAGAAGCAGGAAATATGACCATTATCTCTATTGCCAGAAATTGGAATTATACTGCCATGTAAACAAATTGCATCATGGGTTAATTTTACATCATCATCCTAAATGGCATGAAGACATTCACTGGAAGACTTCCCATATCACAAAGGCCACGCAGAAATGGCCCTAAGTTAACTAGTTTGTACTTTCCTTATAGGCTTTATCTAATTCATTTTAACTAGCTGATTTTGTTTTAGCATACAATTAGCTTCTCACCCTGAGCCTTCAGGCAATAATCAGTTGTGGCACAAATTCATCAACATAAACACATGAGAGGAGTGTTGACAATTATAACCAGCAGGGATTCCTATACACTCTGTTAGCAACAAAAAAATTTAAAAAATCAAAGTCTACGTTCTTCAAAATCAGTCTGTTAACGTGTTTTAGACTGAGACTCAAAAAAGTGAAACATTTTTAAAGGAAATGTCAATTATCTTTTTTTAAAAGTAGTATTCTATAATATTATCTTAGAATTCTAGTATGGACAGAAATGGCAAAAATGGTTCTAAGTGGCAAACTAACATAATGTGAATCCAATTTACATAATGTTTTAAGAGTTGTTTTTAATAAGGACATATTAATATGGCACTTCTCCCAACATTAACACCCTGGATGGTATCAGAAAAGAGCCTGCTACTCTTTACATTCTCCTCCTTACTAATATGCACAAATGTAATGGCAAAACACTAGGGGGAAAAAACAATTGATGCAGTTATATATATTATATTGTGCCACAATTCAATTTGTACAGTGTGTAGTAAAACTCCCATCTGTTCTACTACACTGAGAAAAGACATGAAAATATCTTGATACAACCATATGTACAATTGCATTGAGATCATACTTCTGTAGTGTTTTATCAATGTGCACTGTTCCCATTAGTAACATATAGGTAGGAAATGTAAATAAATTTATGAAAGTTGAAGCTAATCATTATATGCACAGTAATATGTACCAAATACAGAAAATAAAAAAATAGAGCTATTACATTGGTTCCGCACTGGAAACAAAACCAGGTAATTTGCTACTCTATAAACTGGACAGAATTTGGATGAGAATTGCATAACCAACCCTCTGGCTTGAATGAACAATTATTTGTGCTGTTTGGACACTGAATCCGCTCTAATATACAGGATGCTTGGGGAGTTCTTTCTTTTCAAATTAATGACATTTAAATAGATTTTTCCAATGAGCTTGGCAGATTCAACATGCTATACCTCTAGATATCTTAGTTTTGATTATCTGAATTCCAAAAATATACTATTAAATATTATGAATAGTTTCTCAGATATTTCAAATGTGCCCACTCCCCATATAGTCTTTTAAAAAAGAGTTTAATGGATTTATGCTAGCTAAAGATCAGCAAATGAGGATCAGGGTCCTCTATCAAGATAATAATTTCAGAACATGCAAAAGCCATGTGTAAACTGAAATACATACACATGTTAATTATGTTCAGATTTTATTAAAAAAACATTAAACACAAAACATTTTATTTGATTTTTATACAGCCCTCCTGGTAGCAAAAGGTGATCTTTTAAAATGAAAACATGAAAACATAGTGATGAGCAGATTTCCCTAATTCCATTATTTTACTGTTTTCCTATATCTTATTTTCCTCATTCTATCATAACATGGTTCCATCTGCAGATACTTAAATCTGTATATTGGGCCCAGGATGACAGAAAGCAAATAGGTCTGAAAAATTGGGAGATGCCAACCTTGGATTAAAGCTCTCCCAAATTTATTTATTTTACTTATTTGGTGATTTTTTTATACCGCCCCTCTCAGACACGGCCATCTCAGGACAGTGAACAGTATGGATAAAACAACAGACAGATTCTTTTACAAGGAATTGATAACTGCGTTGCCAACTTCAGTATCTTTCCTTCCTTGCAGATTCAGGGCATAATATTTCACAAAGATGCTGGCCAAGGATTATGTAGCAGAATAGGAACCTCTTTGAGAAGGGACAGTGAGGAACCAAGCACTCTGGTGGAATAAGCACAGACTCAAAGGGGGCAATCAACTTGGTGAGCTCCCCCTCACTGGCAGTCTTCAAGCAAAGGTTGGATACACACTTTTCTTAGATGCTTTAGGATGCTTTGGGCTGATCCTGCGTTGAGCAGGGGGTTGGACTAGATGGCCTGTATGGCCCCTTCCAACTCTATGATTCTATGAACTTGATCATAACAATCCACCTGGATAAGGACTGTGAAAATGCTGTCTTTCCTTTATTTGGACCAGAGTAACAAACAAACATGCAATGGCTTTTACTAGATGGTTGCGTTCTCTTGGAAGATAACAATAAAGCACGTCTTAATGTACGCATTATTCACTTAGCTTGTGATGCTGCTGAAGGAAAGAATACAAGTATAATTTCCTGAGATAAATTAAATTTTGACAATACCTAGAGTAGTAACTTGACATTCAGTCTAAGGACCCTTCCTTCATTAAAAAATTCTTAGTAAGTGGGGAATCTACTGGGGGGGGGGCACGAACTCACTCATTCTCTACTAAATCTCACAGCTACTAGGAATCATACTTTCATGGGCAACACTGTCAAGGAGCAGGTGTGCACAGAAGACCAAAGATGAACACATGTTGCCCATTTTGAAAGTTACACTGGCTGCCAGTTTGTGTCTAATTGAAGGTGTTGCTTACAAAGAGAACGGGGAGATGTATATGCACAGAAGTAAAAGAATCTGGACATGTATAGCAATCTATGCAAAGTTTCAAAACTAAAAAAAATGGCATAATGGAGAATCCATAATTTATCAGTTATACTTCAGAAACAAAATCTGCTGCATATATCCAACCAGTGTTCCGTCAAGGTCAGTATTGTCCACTCAGACTGGCAGTGACAACATCTCTCCCGTATCTTTCATATTACCTACTACTTGATCTTTTAAGGGGAGATGCCAGGGCTGAATCTGGAATGTTCTGCACACAAGGCAGTTATTCCTTCACTGAGCCATAGTGTACCAAGTTCTGGTAATTCAATACTGGAAATTCCAAGAAGAAATTCTAGATGATGAAAAGTTGGAAGCATCATTTCAGTTAAAAAAAAAACAACACGGGTAAAATCTGCCATAAATTTAGAACATATTTAAACATGCTCGATTGCCAGCCTAATACCATGCTACTTCAGAAGGCTTCTTCTTGTTCATTCTGAACCAAGAATCACCTAGTAGATGTGGAATCGAAATCCCACATAGCCAACACTTTGATTATCTGATAACAATCCTGGTGAAACACAACACCTCTATGCTGCATTGACTGGAGAAGGGGATGGACCAAGTACACATCAACATTAAAAGTGTGTATTACAACAAAATCAAATCATAAGAACATTACTAGATTAGACCAGGTTCCCTACAGTTCCCATGGATAGTAGCCACTGATAGATTTATCCTCTATGAATCTGTCTAATCCCCTTTTAAAGCCATATATGCCAGTGGCCAATACTACAAACTTTGGTAGTGAATACCGCAGTTTAGTAAAGAAGCTTTTCCTTTTGGATGTCCTGCATCTACTGACCATCAACTGGGTGACAGAATTTTATTTGATTGCATCAGCAAAAAAATGCATTTCCATTTTTCTCTGAATGTATCTCCTTGTGAATATTTCTGTCTCATTTTGCAAACAGAAGCAGAAAATTGCAAATACAGGAAGAAATTTCCATGAGACGGTGAGAAGGCTCATGAAAAATATTCTTGTTTTTATTGGGAGCTAGTTGTGAAGTTCACTTTTTTCCCTTATGGAAAGCCAGATGTACGTGCACATCTACAGGCACTTTTTCTTCTACATAAAGATGAAACCAGCCGTATTTGTCTGCTTCTACACATTAAAAGCAAGCATGTCTATGGACATGTCACATTTAACTGATACTGAAGGAATCATGAGAATCTTTGAAAACCCTTTAAAAAAAATAATTCAGCCTCCCATTCTGCCACTGACATTTTTCATTTGAAAAGGGTTCAGACTCAGTCAAACAGTGACTCCTTATCTATACCTGTGGATTTACAAGCAGGCCTGTCTTTTAATGGATTAAGAACGACAAACTTAGGGCAGATCATTCAGTGATAACCAAACATCTAGCAAGTTCCCAGTTGCACATGATGATGCTATTCTTTTTAAGCAGAGAACAGTCATTAATAGCACTATTTCAAGGGTGTTTAGGCAATATACAAAGCTACAAAAAGCTAAGAAAAGATTTTCTTTCACCCATTCATTTTACTACTGAATTGGGCACCATATATCCTTCTATTGTTACAAAATCTATTGCATTCAAATATGTTTCAGAACATCCTTACAAATCTGCACCTTTAGATTTGGGCAATTACAGTTGGTTACTCATTATAATACTCTCGCTATTACATCAGAAAAACTTAATTTGCACTAGTGACTACAGTATAGATAGGATGAATATATTTCAATGTTATTACCCCCCAATGTTAATCACAAATCCTTGCTTAATATCAGGACAGAAGTAAAATAATAGTTTCAGCATCAAAAGGGTATTTGTGTCAGCAGAATTCAGTGATCCTCAACATTTACAGTTGTAGTACCTATTTTCAACTAACAAATCTGGTAAGTATTGTTTGATCATCTAAAAGGGAGAAAAACCAGAGGGAAATTAAACTCTAGTACTATGATTCATATAAATATTCAAAACCTTAATGTAATTTCAAGCAATTACCTTCCATTACTCTACAGGTCCAAACATCTATACAGGACCTTGCATACCTTTTTATTAGCCATGCATATTATTTTGTGAATACTACCAATAACCATTATCTAGTATTCTACTGTACTGCCTTGCACATGACTTGAAAGTCTAGTTTTTTAAGTTTTTTAGAAGAATCCAGTGGGTCTCAACACGGGTACAATGTAGTTGGAGACTGAAGAGGTACCAGGAAGCAGACAGTAAAGAAGCCCGAAGAACCAAATAAGCTTTGGCATCTGAACAACAGTAGCCAGGAATATCTCTTTGTTTTACTCCCATTCTCTTTCTTTAGTATGTTGGATGCCTAAGCTCTGGCAAGGACAAGCAGGAAGCAATGAGGTAAAGACAAAATAAATATCTGAAACATCATTGGGTGCAACATATGTCAGAATGCCAAGAAGCAATGGTTTGCTGTACAGAAGGTAACCAATGTACACTGAAAGGACTGGTTCTTACCAATATCCTACCATTCCATTTAAACTCTGAAGCTGTCCTATAGTCAAAGGAGTGAGTTGGCTTTTCCCACGAAGGAACAACCACTTTAGGTGAACTAAGGCTCCTTAGGCTAGAGAAAGGCTTCTTGGAGGCTGGTTCAATTTATCCCATTAATGTTACTAAAGTGTTAAAGGGTAATTAGAACGCTCCTTAAAACCTTTTAGGCCCAATCTTTAAGTAAAATGCAAAAATTACAATTTGTTGGGAGCTGGCCAATAAGCAAGTCCCTACTTTTTTTTTTCTTAAAAGAGAATGCTAATTTGCCATAATTTATGCCATTATGGGTCTATGGATGTGATGAATCTTCCTCATATTTAAATTAAAACTAAAATTCCTTCCCAAATTTACTCATTAAGGCTGTTGATCTATCAACATTACAGATATTTTTATACATGATAGTGTAGGAGGGACACAATAATGTCTGTGACTGAACATTTATAATGATCAGGTACTTTTCACAGGAAGAAAAATCATAACTAATAACTATTTGGAGATCAAGCATTAGGACACAGGTAAACTGGATCCGACTTCTCAAAAATAGGCTAAAAAAAAGAACTGGCAAGTTCTAGGGTTGTGCGTTTCAGCTCAGTTTGCGCCTTGTCTGCTGCCATTTTATGCTTCTTACCCTTCACGTGTGCTGCTGGAAATGGCAGAAGAGAGTGACGTGCCTTATATATATATGACTCTTTTCCACCTGTCAATCAATCCAGGCAGCCAATCCCCTTCCTCCATATTCTATAATGGAAATTTCAGCATTCCTGCCTTTCCAGGGGCCTGGGAGGGTTGGTGTTTGGGGTGGAGCCTCCAAACTTTCAGGGTAGCTCCGGGAGGCTCTTCCATGACTCCCCTCCACATTTCAGAATGATTGGTCCACGGGGTCCACGTCTAGGGGTTCCCAAAGAGGATGCCCCCATACCTCCATTATATGCTATGGGACGGACTCTCCATTGGATATAAATCATGCAGCCACATCCTGCATAAGCTGAAGCTTCTGGAACAGTTTTAGGGCAGCCCTGCAGAGAGCAAGCTACAGTAATCTAATATAGAGGTAACCATTGCATGGTTCACTGTGGCTAGGTTAGATGTTGACAGGGAAGGTACCAGTTGCCATGGCTTGTGGAAGTGATAAAAAGCCTGGCAGGCAACATTTGTTACCAGGACCTCCATAGGTAAGGGGGAGTTCAGAATCAAACCAGGCTCCTGATGGAGGTCAAGTAGTTAAGTGGCCTCAATTGAGAGCCAACAATGTCCTGCAATGGCCTCCAAACAACTGGCCAGCAAATTTGATGGTGTAGACAGATGGCTGGCCATCAACAGAAGATGCAGCTGGGTGTCATTAGCATATTGGTGGCACTGCAGCACAAAACTCCAGACTATACTTCTTTTTTCTTGTTTAAAAGAAAATAAGTGGAATTAATTTGACCCCCACTCATCTGCTTAAGAAACAAGTGATCTGCTAATGCTGATTCTGAAATGTATTTATATTGGTCAGGTCTTCATGCTTGTAATATAACCAGAAAACACAACTTAGACTTTACAAAAGCATATGAATATCCTGTATCCTGTGCATATATATGTGGGAGTAAATTCCACAAAAGTTGTTGGGATTATTTCTGAGTAAACATTGACAAGATCAGGCTGTTCCAAGATTTGGAAATCAGATACAATCATGGATATTTCACTTTCAGAAAGACTTGATAGTAAGAATTTTTCCCCTTTACTCTTTCTTCAAGACCATACATATTTCCTGCTTGCTGAGTATGCTTGTGCAAAATATGTGAGACCCATAGTACACGCTAATCAATTTTGGTAAAAGATAATGCTGCTAGTGCTGTGGGCTGTTCCTCTTATCTTGTTGATATAGCATACTTTTAAAGTCTGTGATTACTCAAAGACTTATGATAGCTGCACTGTAAAAGAAGCCCCAAGTCATGGATCACTAGCTCAGCTACAAAACATCCCATGGCTTTTAAGATAATCGGCCCACCTTGGTAGATGCTAGGCCGGAATGCAAGGGTTCAATTGTAGTAAATTCTTTCCTGTGCATCTGCACTCTTACACACATCAGTGCATGTAAAAACGAGCAAAAATAACCTAAGGATATCAATTTAGTTGCATTAATTTGTGTAACATCCAACAGCCATTATCCATATCTCCTAAACTTTCATAATTTCAACAACAGATGATGGATCAAAGTCATCAGAATCTTGCTCAGGTCTATTCACAGTTGACCTACATGAGTAGATATATTTCCTCCCTGGAAGATCTAAGTTATTTTGAATTAGAGTGAAAAACTTTAAAACAATTTAATCATGAAGAACTGTGTTAGTCTGACCAACTTTACACCTACTCCCTTCATTACACAAATAATTTTATTCTATGTAGGAATTATATTGTATCCGACATATACCTTAAAATCAACGTTCCTAAGACACCAGATTTTGGAAAGTCAAATTCAAACCCTTCCTTTCTGGTTATTCAACATTTAACTAACAATAATATAATTACTTAGAAATTAACATCTCTCACTTTTTTGAATATGACTATCTCACAGGTTTGTTGTGAGGTTAAAATACTGTTCTAGTATTTTTTGAATAAGGATGTACTATGTCGCAAATGTACTTGATGTACTATAACTTGCATGTTCCAGAACAGATTATTTGTTTCACTTACCGTGAATCATCCTCAGTGGTCCTAAGGCAGGGCAGTCTCGTGCGTGGGAAGAAGCTCCTCCACTAGATGGCAGGGTTGCACATCTGTTTTGGCGACCCCTATAGTGGAGGGGCTTCTCAGGTTATTCAAGGAACAATATCTTTTGCTAAAATAAAGACCCTCCCCACAGCCTGTCAACTAGGGGCCCCTCCCATTGATGGTTCTGAAAAGTTGTTCTAGGCCCCATTCTAGCTGGCATCTTCTGACTCTTCTCAACAAGCTACACAGACTCCATCCAGGGCTGTTACCTGACAAGGTCCCACCCAGAAAACAATTTGAGGTGGAAAAAATAATAGAAAATTATTGCAAAATTATAGAAATTATAGAAGCAAAAACAGCTTTCTCTGTATTATAGGGACCTAGTACCTTACTATACTACAAAAGATGAGTGCCCATAGGCACTGGCATACAGGCTGCAAAGTAGCTTCCCCTGTAATAAAGGGACCTTGCACCTTACTCTTCTACCTTTTCTATCATAATAATGCGGTTTTTGTCATTGTACTCCATAGGAGCGCTGTGCATGTCCTGCTTCAAGGGCAAGGAAGAAAAAACTGAGGATTCTGGCAGAAGTCCCTCCCCTATAGGGGTCATC
This sequence comes from Paroedura picta, assembly GCF_049243985.1. Lineage (NCBI taxonomy): Eukaryota > Metazoa > Chordata > Lepidosauria > Squamata > Gekkonidae > Paroedura > Paroedura picta. The sequence goes on from NC_135377.1 coordinate 18,244,822, forward strand.
AAGAGAGATGGATGACCCTGCCATCTAGCAGAGGAGCTTCATCTCATGGGTGAGACTACTCCAGCAGAGGACCACTGGAGAATGACCTGAAAAAATGAAAGTTAATCCAGAAAGGCCTTGAAAGTGTCTTTGCATATTCCAGAATCCAGTTCAAATAGCAAAGGAGACTGTTCTACATAGTTTAACCACTGAGTGGCTGCTGATAATACTCAGAAAATGCAACAACAGATTAAGAGCTCCTGCCGAAATTAAGTTTTAAATTATAGGGTGCACCTGTGATTACCATAAAAACACAGTAAATTTCCATTCAGGAAAGGTTACTTCATATATGCTTCTGTGCTGCTTTCTTAAAATATGCATTATATTCTGTGAAATGGGTTGACAGGCCTACCTTCCTTCAAATATTCACATCATTGTCATGCCCACCCTACACCCCTCTGCCCCACAGTACTCAACTCTCAAAGCCACATTAAACTACAGTTCCAAGCATAAACTTGAAATATGGCATTCTCTTTTCAAGTACTGCAGTCAAACCTAGATAAATCAGGCTAGCCATTCAGAGATCTTATCAGTCCTGACTCTTTAATAAATCGAACCTCATAAGTTCACACTGCAGGAAGTTGTCACTAAATGAAATTGTGACCTTATCCGTTGCGTGAACTTATCCTGCTGACAACTACATTTATTGCAGGGATAAGCAAGCTTCGGTAACAACAGCAGCAAAACCCAAACCCATGCTTTTGATAATTGCGATCTTAGTTACATGTATCACTAATAGATGGCATCGTATCTTGATGGTTTCCTAACGATCTACCCGTGATGAACACCTAACCCCAAGAAAAATGTGTTCCATAGGTAAGTGCTAAAACCACTGGCAGGCAGCATTAGAAGTTCACAAAGGATAGGTACTGTGTGACAGCCTTGAATCAGAAGCTATTAGCCAAACACAAAGAGCTCTGAATTAGTGTGTAATTGCACTGGAATAGATAACATAATAGAGGTGGCAAAACAGTAACATTTCCTTTTTCACAGGATTCTCCAGCAAAGGGACATGGAACCCACAGACTCTGCTCTGCATCAGCGCAGCATTTCTTGGCCCTTCTATTAAAAGTCTCTCAGGAGAAATGGCCACAGCAGTTGCTGTAACTAAACAAGATCTCCATTCTATGCAACTATGTTAGAGAGACAGCCATATGTATTTAACAGTATTAATAAATCCTGGTCCCAGTTCCTTAATTTAATACATTTTCTTCAAGCCTTAAAGTGAAAACCAATTCCGACACAAACTAAGAATGCCATGTCCCTATCAGAAGTGAACAGGCTCTCCAATCAAGACACTCTGGTAGGTGCTATGACAGGACTATGACTATAAACCTCTACAAAGAGATTAAAAGCCTTGACGCACCTATCAGAGTATCACCTGAAAAGACCAGGAATATTACCTCTATACGATGCATGTAAAGTACAAACTGCAAAGGAACTAGAGTCTGTACCACATCTACCTCTTAAATTTTGTCTATATTCATTAAACTCCTATAAATTTCAGGAAGCTAGACCAGGTAGCATGATCACCTCTTCACTCAGCCAATATACTCTACCACATGCCAAAAACAGTGCTGGAAGGTGTTTTCAAATACATGACTGCAGGGCAACAGAGAAAGACAGAAGAAAAGGCCTTAAAACAGACATTAAATGGACTATGTATAACATCAGTTCAATACTTTCCTAGGCCTGTGATTATTGAATAGATCTGAGTAGAATTCAGAGTAGGCCTGTTTAGGATTTCCCTCACAATCTCTATGGAAGGAGCATACAGTACACAAATGGTACAGATATTCTAGAACTGCCGCTGAACAGCAAGAAAGCACAGTGACAAGAATCTTAAAGATAAAGCAATAGGATGTTGGAGTAAGAGTAGGACAGGGATCATTGCTGAGGTCATATGACTACAATTTTTCATCTTTTAATTGGGGGGCAGGGTCAGTTTTCCATGCCACCAGTTTTCTTTGACATGTTCACATACTTGTTAGTTTCTTTTATGGCATTTTTACAGTATCTCTTCATCAAATACATTATGCCCCACTTTAAAGCCACTGGTAGACTTACAAGTTAAATAGCAAATTTGGTCATCAAAAAAGAACTACCTCAATTCAAAATATGAGCAAACTATAGAGGAAGAGGAAGAGGAAGAAGAAGAAGAAGAAGCAGAAGCAGAAGCAGAAGAAGAAGAAGAAGAAGAAGAAGAAGAAGAAGAAGAAGAAGAAGAAGAAGAAGAAGAAGAAGAAAAGAATTGTTTTTATACCCTGCTTTTCACTACCTGAAGGAATCTCAAAGCAGCTTACTATCGCCTTTCCCTCTTCTCCCCACAAAAGACACCTGTGAGGTAGGAAGAGTTTAGAGAGTTCTGAGAGAATTGTGACCGGTCCAAGGTTACCCAGCAGGCTGCATGTGGAGGAATGGGGAATCACATCCAGTTCTCCAGATTAGAGGCTGCCACTCTTAACCACTAGATCTCACTGGCTTAGATCAGAGTTACAAAAATTTAGCATTATTATTAATAACATGCTCACAATGATACAAAAGAAAAAATAACAGTAAAGGCTTTATGAAGCAAGTTTACCAAAATCTGAAGATGTTCAGAGAGTTTTAGAAGCATTAACAGTGAGAAAAAAATGAATCCTAGGGAAAACCAAAAACAAAGATTTCAAAAGGTATCAGTGAACTGAAAAACAAACAAATGGCATGATAGATAACTAAAAGGTTAATAGTCTATTAGTTGTAAAAGCAGGGGTAATTAGAACACCTTCAACATACAGTAGGAGTAAATCTTTTGAAAACTGTAAGAATTCCATGGTCCCTTTATTTAGTTTAAGTAGGTAACATGAAGAAACAGATGTCAGAAAGTCTCTTAGGGGTAGGAATAAGGAAAATATGGTCAGCTGATAACATTGAAAGACCTAAGCTATAATAAAGAATCCACTATCAAGCTCTTCTCAAGCAAAAATCGCCCATCTCGGGACTTGGGGTAATACTGGTATAGGAAGTCAAGTTTCCTCTCATATCTTCCAATATAATTGGATGGCTTCAAAACAGACAAATGCTGTAGCATTGCTACACTGCTAAAGTGTCATCAGAAGGGACATATATTGATTTCTGTTTTAAAAGATACCAACCGAATATGGGTAAAATTCCAGCAAAAACTAAGAGCACTTAAACTTCATTAATAACAGTAAGATTTAGTGGTGGTGTTTGAATGTATTAGTCATCAAAGTTCGTATATCACAGATAAATGTTCTTAGATCACCTCCTATGCAATATTTTTCAGCAAGCCAATTCATATATTTAGCTTTTAGTCATCAAGTGTTGGCAATCAAGTGAAGACGAGAAACCAAATTATGTACATTCATGTGTGAACTAGCCCCTCAGATTTACTCAACTGTGTATTGTGCTAAAAGAGAAGTTGGTATTAAAGTAAACAAGTCAATAAAACGGAACAGACTTGAAGGCAAAATACAATTTCTTAGAAGTTTCACTATGGGACTTCTTGCCAGTAAATGCTATTAGGTGACTAAAGAAAAATAGATCAAATACTGAAGAGTAACAAGTTATCATTTGTGAAACGTTGCTGGACTGAATATTTTCAAAAAGTCCTGTTACCAAAGTAAGTTGGTTATCTAAAGCCAGAGTCCTATACAAAGTTATTCCTTTCTATACCCACTGAAACCAACGGTCTCAGAAAGGGGTTACTGAATATGATTGCAATCTTAGTGAAACAGTACTTACATGTGTACTGCAAATATGTTCTGGGTAAAAAAAAAAGATCATATTTAATTCAAAGAAATCTTGTGCAGAATAGAAATGTTCTGGCAATATATGAGTGCTGTTAAATACAGTTTAATTATGTCAAAGGCTCTGCAAATTCCATTTGCAGATCCACGAGGAGCTGTCTAGGGACTTAGTGGGAGCTTCTACAAACCTTGGGGAACCCACAAATTTGCAAGTAAGTTTTGACATGGGGTGATAAAATAAAAAAAAAGAAAACGGTTTAAATGCAAGATTTTGAGGGACTACATTGGGTGAACCCAGCAGAGGCAAACTAAAACAATACCACTATAGAATCATAGAGTTGGAAGAGACCTCTAGGGTCATCTAATCCAATCCACCTGCTGTAATAAAATGAGAGAGGAGATGTGAAAACAATGTCAGAGATGACAGCGTGGGATTGAAAGAAAGCAGGTAGGCAAGGAGGATACTAGAGGGTACAGTGAAACAAAAGTTAGCGGCAAACCAGAACCAAAGTGGGAAAGCAAGGAGGAAGAACACAAGCAGACAGGCAGGAAGAAAGATTGGGAGCGGGTGAAATCTTATGAGTACTTCTCGCGTAACAACAGAATTTGAGCAATGTTTCAAGTGTTCAAAGATCTTAGCATCCATTATCTTATAGTACACAAGCAACCTATAAGGTAGTTATTTTTTCATATTGCTAATGAAGGGCTGAAATTAGTAGACAGCAGCTTGCTTAAGGCCAATTAGCAAGTTTTGAAAGAAGCAAGACTTGAATACTTTCCGGTTCACACTCAGTCATTACACTACAAGATGAGTTCACTGCTGTATAAGTTTCCAGATCTCACTTGGTCTACTGCAGAAGGAAAACTGCAGATATATTCAAATTACTTGTTTGACCTGGGCAGAGTCTACACTTACTTTCTTTATTCCGTTGTCAATCCTGTTGAATTCAGATCGCTTTGAACTCGGGTCTTCCTCTCCCCCCTCCTCCCCACTGAAACAGGAAAGTCTTCTGCACGTGGTTAGGGAGGCTCAGAAGGTGGGGGGGGCCTCTTTCTTTCTTTTCTTGAAGCCTCTTACTTTCTTTTCTTGAAGGCGGGGGGGGGGAAGCCATGCAGGGAGCTTCTTTCTTTTCTTGGAAGTGGGGGGGGGAGAGGATCGAAAAAGGCAGAGGAGGGAGGAAAAATCCAGGACCAACAGAAGTTGAGAGAAATTAGGGGCTTCTCCTTTAAGGCTAGCGTGTCACATGACCAGGTGTAGCCTATCAGAGGTTCTCTACCACGGAGCTTTCTTTATTCAGGATTAACAGCAGTCTAAGATATCGCACAATAAAGGTAGGGTCACTCCGGATCAATCCTTCTTGCTGCAGAAGGAAAATTAAAATAGCCCAAAATCCAAACGGAAATCGCATTCTGTGTAGAGGGCAGGGACTGAATCGATCTGGGGTTGGAATAAAAGCTCCGTGCAGTTTACACCCTGGAATATATTTTTTAAAAATCCAGATGGTATTTGCTACTTCGGAAAAAAAATCTCAAATTTTATTTTCAAAGTAATATAAAAAATATATCTCCTGCACATCAGTTAGTTATTATACCAGTAACACTTGCACATCAGTTACATGTTGTTTTGCTTACTTAGCATATGATTAGCTCATAACTTATAAGATTAGTAGGAAATATCATGTAAAGGAAAATAGCCAGGTAAACATAGTGGAAACCAAAATGGTTGGTTTTGTATTATTATGGCTCTTGAGAGGGTTAACTTGGGCTCTGCTTTCACACTGATATTTCAAAATGACAGAAAAGATTCCCAATTATAGAATGACACTGCCCAGACCTAGCAGGCTGTGGAGTTAGTGCATCCTGCTTACGTGTAGTTTGTGCAGCCTTTCTTGTTTGCTCTCTCGTCCCTTATCCCAACATGCACCAGGCCCCCACGAGGCCCCCACAAATACAGATGATACTGAATGCCGGACTTGGCATGAGCAAGCTGCTGGTATTACTGGAGAGGGCTCCCATCCTCCTTTTCCCCTGGTAAGATCATCATCTGCTGCTGGACTCTTGAGTTTGTTCCTTTCCTCAGCTGCTCCTGATTAATGTCCCTTTGTGTGGAGATTCTTTTCTGATAAATGCAAAGACATTTCACGCTCATGATTGTTAGGGTTCTGTTGGTTGTTTTGAGAAACTAAGTGAGCAGGGTTAATAGAAGAAAATATCTACCTTCATTTATTTTGTTTAGGTGTATGCTTTTCCTTCTTTTGAGGTTTTCCACAAAGGTGGCCTGTTTGTGAGAACAAGTCCTGCAGAAAGGCATGTTTGTACATGTCATACTGTTTTTAATGTTCTCTAATTCTGTAATCTAGCTCTATTGCATTGTTGGTTGTATGTTTTATACTGTTTCCATTGCTGTACTTTTAATTGCATAGTCTGGTTCTGCTAGGGTGATAAACTATACATAAATATAGATGCAATACATAAGTATGTTTTATAAATATCCCTGTATGGTTTGCAGTTTACATATCTCAAAGACCACTTAACCCCATGGGAACCTACCAAACCCATATGATTATCATCTGAGGTGCTCCCACCTTCTGAGGTTAGTTAGATGGGTAGCAACACAACAGAATGCTTGCTTGGTCATGGCAGTGAAATTCTGGAATTGTCTCACCAGGGATAATCATTGGTTCCATTTGATCACTATCTTTCACCAGTGTCTGAAGACTTTTTTCATTTGCCTATCATTCCCTCATAAGAACATAAAAACAGCCCTGCTGGATCAGACAAATACTCCATCTAGTATAGCATTCTGTCTCACACAGTGCTAACCAGTTCCTCTAGACAGGCCAAGACTTCCTCTGGCATTGCCTCCTCACTTTTGCTCAGAGGCCTAGTGACCCTTTCTTTCTGTCCAGTGTTTGAATTGCTGGGTAAAATATACATTTTATTATTGGTTTGAAGTTGGTTTTTTAATAATTCTGCTTTTAATTGTGAACCACCTTGATAGCCCTGATTGGACAGAAAGGTACAATTAAATTATGTAAAAATAATTTATTAATGGCCTATACATAGCAACCTTTTTTACTAAGTAAATGTTATTAGATTTTTTAAACTCAAGAAATAATATGTTCAAACTGGCATACATATCACTGGTGTCAATCTATCACTTTCTTGCAACAATGGTGTATAGTCCAGCCACATTTTTCTAAAGAGTCAGCCCTGGTTAGTATTTGGATAGGAAACCACCAAGGAAATCCAAGTTTGCAAGGCAGAGGCAAGCAATGGCAAATCACCTCTATATGCTTTGAAGTAGGGTTAGGCGCTTTGGTGCCTGAACTGGCCGTTCGCTCTTGACGCAGCCAATGCCGCGCCGCAGGGGGGAGGGGAGGTACGGGTGTCGGCGTGCCGGCATGCTGGCAGGCACACACACGCCCTACTTTGAAGCCTCCATGGGGCGGCTGACCCCCAAAATGTCTTAGCGTAACATTTTTAAAAATATACACAATATTTTATTATTTCTTTGGGATTACTACTGGTTCCTGAAAGTAAAATCACTGTTTCCCCAACGTAGACACTACAATTTCTATGCAACTTCTATCTCTACTCATGTTGTAATAACACCAATTAGCTTGAACACAATCATAGCTCTACTCCTATGATCTTTTTTTTTACATATTTGTCAAGTAATTTAATAACATAATCTGTATTATACATATACTAGTTTTGTAATTGTTTCACACACGCCACACACATATACACTTTAAAATATCAAATACAAACTTTTACAACTATATAATAGGTATTTTATGAGCCTCTTGTGGCGCAGAGTGGTAAGGCAGCCGTCTGAAAGCTTTGCCCATGAGGCTGGGAGTTCGATCCCAGCAGCTGGCTCAAGGTTGACTCAGCCTTCCATCCTTCCGAGGTCGGTAAAATGAGTACCCAGCTTGCTGGGGGGTAAAACGGTAATGACTGGGGAAGGCACTGGCAAACCACCCCGTATTGAGTCTGCCATGAAAACGCTAGAGGGCGTCACCCCAAGGGTCAGACATGACTCGGTGCTTGCACAGGGGATACCTTTACCTTTACCTTTAATAGGTATTTGTTACACTAATATTAGTGCTAAAAATAAAACTAGAATATTCAACTGCTGAAATATCTAAGAGCCAGGAGATCCTAAGATTGTCTAGCTGCCATGCAAGAGACATTCGGAGGTAGTTGGCCATTGTCTGCTCTCGCTTCAGGACACTGGTATTCCTTGGAGGCAAATTTTCGAGTCCTAGCCAGGGCCAAACCAGCTAAGGTAAGATATGATGGAATCAGGCTTGCCTGAACTATCCAGGTCTGGTATAATACTGCAGATTAACAGCACAACGTCTTTGAAATACAAAAAGAGAATATTTTATTCTGTACATGAGAATGTCCTGGACCATCTTATTTTAAATTTGTTTCCTACTACAAGATATACATGCTTTGAACTGTTGTCAGATTCCTATACAGTTTACCCTATCTCTCTGAACTGTTAACTGAACACAAGAATGTGCCTTTTGAAGACCCACAAATACTCTTTCAGATTCAATGATTTTACAGTCCTCTGTACAGCTGCCACATAAGGAGTAAAAACACACAAAACTGACTTATAAAGCCAGGACGACATTATAAAAATTAATAAAATATAAAATATATTTAAAAATTAAAATAAATAATTAGTGGTGTACCTTCAGGTTTAGCCCAACCAAAAATATACCCCAAAAGAACATTATAGATTTTTTAAAGTATATTTTGGCTTCCCAAATGTACCTAGGATTTTTCAGAACCGGGGGGGGGGGGAATCCCAGATATATTCAGGAATTAATGGCAAAATTGTGCTGCCCAGAGTAGAGAACATTACCTGCAGGATCAGCTCCTGAGTGGGCTTTGTTGTGCAGTTCAATCTAAACAGGGCTGCCCAGCAAAGCCTGAACAGAGCTCTCTCCAAAGGATCAGCTCCTGGGTGGGTCCAAGCAGAGCCCAGACAGAAAGTTCTCCCTGCAGGATTGGCTGCTTGGCAGGCCCTGTTAACCAGTTCAGTTTAAACCAGGTTGCCCAGCCAGGCCTGTGGAAAGAGTTTTCCCTTCAACATAGGATGCTTGACCAGCTGTTTTTTTTTTTTAGTAAGATGACCAGATTGTCCCACTTTTGGAGGGACATCTGGAGGCACCTGGCAAATTGTACTTATGTTGAAATTAAAATATATATATATTACAATACTATTTTTGCGTTCTATTCGTTCTATGAAACTTTTTGTTGCTCCATATAGACCAAATTTTTAATCAAGAACCCCCCCCAGACAATGGTGTCCCGCTTTACCAATGTTAAAATCTGGTCACCTTATTTTTGGGGGTGGAGGGCAGTCCGGTTTAAAGGGACTATTCAAAATAGTCCCAGCTGAGCCGTCTCTCAGCTGTTTTTAGCAGCTTTACTGCTGCTTTGTTTTTCCTAGACTCCCAAAAAGTCAGCATTTCTAAAGAATCTCAGATACGAATCTGTTTTTTTTCAGGAGTTCTGAACTGTTATGGGGGGGGGGTTGACCCAAGATGAAAAATACGGGGGGGGGGGGGGATTGCACACCCCTAGTTATTATGAAGAAGCACTGCACCACCTAACACAGCGGTGGTAGTGACTTTCCAAGATCTTGAGCAGGCTCTTTCCCAGCCCTGCTACATAAGATTATTTCAATTGTACATGCTAGGGACAAAGAGAGCCTCTTGTGGCGCAGAGTGGTAAGGCAGCAGACATGCAGTCTGAAAGCTCTGCCCATGAGGCTGAAGTTCAATACCAGCAGCCGGCTCAAGGTTGACTCAGCCTTCCATCCCTCCGAGGTCGGTAAAATGAGTACCCAGCTTGCTGGGGGGTAAACAGTAATGATGGGGAAGTCACTGGCAAACCACCCCGTATTGAGTCTGCCATGAAAACGCTAGAGGGCGTCACCCCAAGGGTCAGACATGACCCAGTGCTTGCACAGGGGATACCTTTACCTTTACCTTTACGGACAAATATAGCGCTCTTCCACATACAAAACAAATGCTTTACAGATGAGCTATGAAGTAGATACATCAACAATAGAGCAGCTGTAAAATTTCAAAATTCCTGTTGGGCACACATTTTCTGTTGCTGTTTCTTATTATATGTAGAAAGTCATGGGGAAAAAATAAAACTATTTATTCTTGCCATGGTAACTACTTCCCAGGGACTTTTCTATTTTATCAGCAATTACTTATCTCCCAAACTCTAAGGTTCTGCATAGGGCAAGAGATGTATCTTCACACATTTTTGTCAGCAGTCCAGAGTTTGGCATAAATAGCACAGAGTTAAAACATGTTACAAAATAAGATACCAAGTGTTTGACAAAATCATTATTTCATTGAGAAGTATGATTCTTTTCTCTGCATGGCAATAAAGAAGAACTTTTCAGTCTGTCCAAGTCATAAAGAACATCCCCCCGGGGGCGGGGGATAATAAAGTATGTTACCAGTATGACTCAGGTAGTTGATTTGGTTCCTGTGACAATTCACTAAGTGCCAAAGGAACCACATGAATAACCCCGATCCAGCAAGAAAGATGCACTCGCAACAGCAGCTTCTGATTTCACATATAGAAAATGTCTGTACCACCTCTTCAGACATACTTAGAAAAGCTTACAAAGTAAAACATGATACAATCAGAATACAGCAAAAAATCATTAAAGATTAACAAAGTATTAAAATCCAGTCATTAGAAGCCCAGCAAGAACATAAAAATAGAACATTTAGCAACCTACAATGACTCTCATAAAACAGCTCTCCGGTTAGAAGCAGACTGTACAAATGATTTTTAAAAACAACCACTTAATTAAAAACATGGTTAAAAGAAAGAGGAGGAGGCCAGAATGTGGCTCATTAACCCCATGTACAGAGTAGATTCAGATGTGCGTCCATGTGTCGTGACATAATGATGCACTTCCTGCGCAGCCCCTATTCATCCTACATAGAGTGAAGGATGACACAACTTTGCAGCAACTGCATCAGGCTGCACACACAATTTCTACGTTACTAGGTTTTCATTGAGGCTTGCATATTTATGGAATGTAGTCCAAATACAAAAATGAAATTATTTTTTGCCTGTTGTACTTCTTGCCTGAAACCATGGGCACAGATGCTTGGATCTGACCCCATCCCCATATTTGTGCTGTAACTACCTTCAGTGATACTACACAAACTGGATCAAACCAGTGGTCCATGTAGTCCAGAATCCTGTCTCAAACATTCAAACTGCCCTGAGCCTCAGAAGAGGGCAGTATATACATATAATAAATTTCCAAAACACATCATAAATGAATAGAATCAATAAAGCCACAAAATTCCGCAGGGCCTGCGAAAAGGGTCTCTTCCATGAGGCATTCAAGGCTGACTGACTCTAAACATCTGCTGGTTCCCCACCCTCAGTTCCATGACTGAACAATTTGATCTCCCCAGGGGTATATCAGTGTTGTTATTCATGATGTGTTATAATTGTTACCTGATATATTGTTGTGATACATTGTTGTGATGTTCTTTGAAATTTGTACAATGTTATACTGTCGTAAAGTTCTATGTAAATTTATGCAACGTTCCATAAACCGCCCAGAGCCGTAGGGAAGGGTGGTATAAAAATCCAAATAAATAAATAAATAATAAAATGAAGCTAGGTACACACTGGGGATGGGAGATATCTCTATAAAACCTGAATAAAGTCTACTTAAAATCCAAAATAACAGAAACAATTACTGTACTATTAACAAAATAATCCCAATGATATCTCAGTCGCCATTGTGGAGGTTGCTAGGCAAACATAACAATATTTCTGAGCCTTCCAAGAACTGGTTTCTGTAAAGCAAAGCCAGAGGAGGCATATCTCATTGCCTGATACAGGCAGCTGTGGCCATTGCTCAACTAGATCTATACCCATTGGTGGTGGCCACTGCACAACAAGGGCCCAGCCAGATTCCAGCCCAGTAGCCACCACGTGAGTAGATCCTGCCTAGCATCAGAGGTGACTGTGCAACTCAACCAGACATTTCCTAAGCACAGGCTACCATGGTAAGGGGGGTAGGGACTGAAGACAGGGGAACAGGTAAAGATAGGTTGGCTGGTGGGTGGGAAAAAGGAAAGGGGTAAAGCTATGGAGGCATTACGGAAGGGGAAAAAGAAATAGTGTGGGAGGGGGAAATAAGATGGCCCCGCAAGTTCTTACAAGTCCCCCACTTGTTTATTATTATTAATAATGTATTTTTATTCTACTTTCCAAGAAAAACTTCTCAGTGTTTTGCAATAAAACACCAATATAACAATTACGAAAATACAGTAAAAAAAAAAAGTTAACATCAACAAAGACACAACAACTAAATTTGTTTTACAACAGCAACAGCTTGAATACCCTGTTGCTGGAAGTAGTAGTTGACCACTGAACTAGATGGACCACTGATGTGAACAGAAGGGCTCTTATGTTTTTATAACATGAACTCTTGATAAAAGTTTTTTACATTCCATGCATTAATTCTGTGTCTATATCTGTCCTAGACTCATTTTGGCTGCCATTCTTTTTTAAAAGGATTTTAAAATCACTAATTCCTCAGTTCTTTCTGTATTATACTGATAAATATTAGGGAATACTGTTCAAAATCAAACTATATATAATCTGTAATGGAACAACAAACACACTTTTCTGGTTGTCTTAAAGTTAAGGGGGTGGGGGACAGACCTGGGACAATAGATACCATGGATATCATAGATACCTGGGAGATTAGATACCATGTGATGAGAGATTATGTAATCTTTACAACTGAGAAAATTTGGTTGTAGTTGCAGTAGGTGAATGTGATACAAAATTTTGTAGTCGAATGGAAAATGTCACAGTATTTTGATAGGAGAGTGATGAACTTTCCGCCCCCTCCCCTTGTGCCATTGTAAAGGCAAAGTCAGAAAAATACATCATTTATAACCCAGAACTCTACCATTATCTGCTAGTAAGACACTTGTTTCAAAACGCACAAGGATCCCTCTAAGTCTAAAGCTCTCTGTATAACGTTGCACAACTAAGGGAAGCAGTGCAGGATTGGGGATTGTGGCAACAGCCGTGCCATGGGGTCACCAAGAGTCAGACATAACGGAATGGCTAACAGCAAGAACAATTCAAAAAATTGAGTGGTGGATTTTTCATGTGAACCTGCTCTGCTCATGGAGAAGGGGTGCAAAATGTTACCCACATGAGAAGAATTGGCAAACTGATCTCAGAAGGCCTGCCTTTGGCTAATATTTATATACCTTCTCTTGGCACATATTTGTTACAGGATCAAGCAGAGTGGCATACAAAAGCGACCCAGGGTAACAGCTGACAGATGGAAGCAAAGGGATCCATAGACCGTATCTGCCCTTGAGTCAACATGGAGAGCATTCCATCTCACAAAACTGGGCTCAGCACAACATTTAGTGCATGCAGGCCAGTAAGAAAGAGAATATGGTATTAAGCTAATGCAGTGTTGAGGTGAAGAGCATGAAGAGTGAGCCATGACCCATTCTAGCCAAATCCTACTTTAGTCAAGTCTTTACAACTGAGAAAATTTGGTTGTGGTTGCAGTAGGTGACCTCATGCACTGGGACCTCATGCAAGCCACTATTCTCACCTCCGTCATGACAAATATGGGGATCATAATACAGGTATACAGGAAGGGTCTAACAAGTTTATTTGTAACATTTATACACTGTTTCACTAAACCTGCTCAAGATGGCTTGCAAAAATAAAACAAAACAAGCAGACAATAGAAATAAAAAATAACATTAATCCAAGTCAGCTACAAAAAAGCTCATAAAAACAGTCAATAACAGTCATCCAAAGCATAAAACCTTGGTGTTTTAAAATGCTACTTGATGTTTTAAAATGAATCCAAGGCATTTAAAATGAATGAATCCAAGGCATTTAAAATTCTATTGATAAACCAGTCCTCATATTAGGAGAAAACCATAAAAACAGCTATAAAAGATGAAACCCTTAATTAAAAGCTTGGGTAAAGGGAACTATTTCAGCCTGACACCTAAAGGGAAAGAAAGCAGATGTATGTAATAACATACTTTATAAATAAAACTAGTATTACTAGCCTAAAGAGAATACATTTTAGGCTTAAGTTATCCATAGTCTCTAAAAATGAAAAGAATAATTAGCAACTGCTAAAAGATTGTTAACAATGTACTCCAAGAAAACTCATGTACTTTGGAGGGTTTTTCAAAGCAATGGTAATGATGGCTGCCAGTTTACCTTATGAGAACATTATGGTCCAATGTGATTCCACAAGATGTAATTGCAGGAGAGGATGGGATTGTTAACTTTTAATCTACTGCTGCCTACCAATTTATATATATATATATCAATTAAACAAAACACAGAAACACAGAAATAGAGCAGAAGGCTAATAAGAACTAGTCAGAATCCTGTCTCAAACAGTGACCAACTAGTCCCTCTGGAGAGCTAACAAAAGGGCACAGAGGCTAAGACCTTCCCTTGGTGTTGCCTCCTATCTCTGCAATTCAGAGGTTAAGAGCCTCTTAATTGGGGGTTCTCCTCAGTCATCATGGAAATAATCTAATCCTCTTTTAAAACTGTTTATTCCCGTGGCCATCACTACATCCTCTGGCAGCGAATTACTCATTTTAATGTATAAAGAATGATCTGCCTCCAACAGCATTCCCAAGCTATGAATGAAGTAGAAGCCCATTCAGAACAGAAAACATCCAGGTTCCTAGGTCAGACCTTCCCACTACAGAAACACCTTTGCTTTGTTGTGATGTTTTAGCTTATTAGTCTTCCTCCATCCCAAAAGTGCCTCCAGCTACTTATTCATGGTTTTTACAAACTCCCTTGGATCTCCTGAAGTTCAAAATAGAGATTATGTCTCATTTTTAGATTGATTTCAAAATACTGTTATTGGCAATGGTGTCTTATCAGCACAGTGATACACTGATGCAACTTTTGAAGCAGACTTCTATAAATAGTGCAATACCAGTTCAGTATCTGCAGTCTTTATATCCCTAAACTGTTCACATTACAGCAGCTCAAAATACCTAGGAGCATGTGTCCAAATTACTTAATTATTATTATATTTTATGTGTTAAAATGTTTCCTGGGATACAGCAAACCGAATCATCTAAATGAATTGGATGAAATAATCATATTGGGAAACCACTGAGGTGCTGTGAGTCAGTGGTTAGAGTGTTTGGCATGCAGAGGGTCCCAGGTTCAATCCCTGGCATCTCCAGTTAAAGGATGTGGAAGTAGGTGATGCAAAATACTTCTGCTTGAGATAATCCCCACCTGGACCATTTATGCACTGGAGATTTCATGCCGGGCTGCAGGCTGGAGTTTTAGTCGCAGCAGGTTGCCCCACCTCTTCCTGCACCCACACGGGGGAGCATTTGGCCCGGTGCTCCTCATCTGCCCTCAATTTTTGCTCCTGCACAGGAGCTGGGGCAGTGAAGTTCCCAGTGCATAAACAGTCCTGGCGGAACAAGCTCCCTGAAGTGATCAGGGCCCTGCCTGAACTCCCGCAATTCCGTAGGGCCTGCAAAAGGGAGCTCTTCCACCAGGCATTTCCCTGAGACTGATCAACCCAATAACATCTACAGGTCCCCCCTCAGACACCTTCTCCATGGCCTACACTAGTCTGACCGCTCTGAGCATTCGTCTAAGTTGTTGTTCCTGTTATATTATTGCTGATCAAAATCATTGATATTATGTTAATTTAAACCACTGTTGGATTATTGTTGATGTTATTTTTGACTATGTTTTATGCTCAGGTCATTCCACGTATTACCCCACAATGTTGTACGTAAACCGCCCTGAGCCATATGGGAGGGCAGCATAAAAATCAAATCAATCAATAAATAGATAGATTAAATAAATAGTGGAGAGCTGGTGCCAGCCTGAACAGGCAATGCAGGCACTGATGAACTGATTCAGTATAAGGTCTGATTCAGTATAAGACTGTTTCCTGTGTCCTATCTTCTTACACAGCAGTAAGCAGGAAATTTCATGTATTTATTCCATTCTAAGTCTTCTTTTCTCCTTTAATATAGGGGATTCAAACATTCCTGGACCTGAACCTAATGTATAGGACAAGATTAAACTGGAATCATATATATAGCTCACAACTGCTCTAAGACAAAGGGTAAGTTTATGTTTTCTGCTTTTTGTTAAGCCTGCCCAGTAAACTTTAGTCAAAGATCAACACAGTGTCTCAAAAATAGTAATCACAGTAATCACTTTATAGTTATCACAAAATAACATAAGATAGTAGGTGGCAGCTACATAATAATTTCATTGGAAGCAATGGTAATTACATAGTAAATCGTGTTAATGCTACTGCATTATCTCCTAACTGTGCAATTAACTCATGTAACTACTGCATGCTATGTTTAGGAAGTTGCTGATGCCACACTTCTGGATCATAATTGCAAAGATAAGATAGAAACTTTCTTTAAAATGATAGCGTGGCTAATATTATTCTTTGGCTGCATCTCCCACATAGAACAAAAGATTGTTATCAATCCGCTGCGGAGATTGATGGCCCTGAAAATATGGGAGCAGTAGGATGTCATCTTGAAAAGAACCATAATATTGTTTCATCTTTGATACAGGCTGTCATTCTGTTGCCTATTGGTTTATGGAGTTGTCTGCCAAATTGTTTCTTAGAAAGCACTTTATCTTCTTGGTATGTGAAATGCTATGGGCTAGGCTGTAGTTATGGTATAGTAGATAGTTGATACATGCATGCCTCTTACCCTAGAGGTACTATAACACAATATAAGAACTCAGGCTACATTTTTTCATTCTCTTTTATTTCCTGACCAGTATACTTTCTCTCTTCTCTATAAAAACTTATTACATCACTCCCAATTTGGGGATGCTGTGAATTTCCAAATAGGATGTTTTTTGGATATTATGTAAACGACATTCCACTCAACCCTCTCCACTGCACTGGAGAAGGCTGGTAGATAAGGCAGCAGACTTCTGGATATTTTTTCAACAGCTAGGAAATTCATCTTTCACCACAAAGATAGATTCAAGTGGGTAGTCGTGTTGGTCTGGAGCAACACAACAAATGTAGAGTCCAGGGGCACCTTTAAGATCAGGTTTTATTAATTCCTCAGATACAATGTCATGCAATCAGTTTATATTTATAAGCAAAGCGTGAGAGTAAATTAACATGCAGCATAATGGAAATGGTTAACAGAATCCTGATTCTTTCACCATAATGTTAGCTTTGTAAAAACATATGTATATGTTAATCATCTGTATGTTTTAAAACAACAAAATACTAAAAACATACATATATTAATTAACCTTTGCGGTGATTAGGCAAAAATATGGGCAGTAGAATAACAGAGAATTAGACATTTATCAAAGTATTACTAATACTTGAGATGTCAAAAGCAAAGATGCCATTTCAGATATTAGCTGGAGAGTGCATATCTATTAGTGCAGGGCAATGTTCATTAAGCCATCTTAGTCATATTCCAGTTTGAGCGTACAATTTCATAATTATGCCACTGTCATTCGAACAGAACTCAAAGGGATTCTGCTAGGATTGCCAACTCCCCCCCCTCCCGGCAGGAACAACAGGAAATGGGGGATAGGGTTCCCAGATCCAGGCTGGCAAACTCCAGGAGATTTGGAGTTGGAGCTTGGGTGTGGAGGTACCTCAGTAGGGTACCCTTCAAAGCCTCCATTTCCTTCATGGGAACTAATCTGTAGTCTGGAAGTGTGCTGTACTTCCAGGGGATCCCTAGGTCCCACCTGGAGGATGGTATCTCTAGAATAGGTTTAAGAGCTAAGAGTATGTTTAAGCCCCCCTCTCTTTCACTTCACGGAAAAAGCATCAAATGAAATAGTGATACTGCCTTGATATGAAAACACTACCTGCCACAACTGTTCCACAGCAAGAATACGAGGTTAAAATCTTGTGAGTAGGGAAATATTAATATCAAATATACTAATATATCAAATAGTAGTTGAGAGCCAGTTTGGTGTAGTGGTTAGGAGTGCAGACTTCTAATCTGGCAATCCAGGTTCGATTCTGCACTCCCCAACATGCAGCCAGCTGGGTGACCTTGGGCTCGCCACAGCATTGATAAAACTGTTATGAAAGAGCAGTGATATCAGGGCTCTCTCAGCCTCACCCACCTCACAGGGTGTCTGTTGTGGGGAGAGGAAAGGGAAGGCAACTGTAAGCCGCTTTGAGACTCCTTCAGGTAGAGAAAAGCGGCATGTAAGAACCAACTCTTCTTCTTCAAAAAAAATGGTAGAAGCCCTCTATGGTGAAGGCAGGGTATGCCCATAGATAGGAACAGTAACTGCTGCTGCCATCAGTAGGTCCCAGACTTCAGAAGGGCAGACTTCACCAGCCAAGCAGCAGTTCATGCGAGCCGAGACCAGTGAAAGCAACTGTTTTTTTTTTAATGATTATTTATGTTTAAACTTCTATACCGCACACTCCCAGAGAACTGGCTTGCAGAGGTTTACAAAAAACAGTCACACCAATAAAACATATGGTAAACCCCCCTTAAAAACACATTACATACTGTGCAAGAAAGAGGGGGGCTAGGAGGGAGCCACTTTAGTGATCTGAGCCTCCATGGATAGGGAGGCATCGAAAATCACTCCCAGATTCCTGGCTTGTGGTACAGATGACAGTTGCAACCCATCTCAGCAGGGAAGTCACGCTTTCTGATCTTGCCCCCATCCTACCCAGTCAGAGGATCTCTGTCTTGGAGGGGTTGAGTTTCAGGCGACTCTTCCTGATCCATCCAGGAGATAGAACTGAGTGTTATCCGCTTACTGGTGACAGCCCAGCTCATAACTGGGTAAGAGGGTGCATACAGATGTTAAATAAAGTGGGAGACAGCACCGCCCCTTGTGGCATGCTGCATGGCAGTGCAAAAAGGCCCTGCAACAGAATACCTAGCTGTGCACAGGATGCAGATTCTTTGGAGGAGCCATTGCAGAAGACGGCTTCAGATGGGGAGTGTGGAAAAGACCCTGCCAAACAGGAGATTTGAGAGAGGATCGTCAAAAGGGTACAATGCCCCAGAGTCCACTCTCCAAAGCAGCCATTTTCTCCAGAGAAATTGATTTCTATTACCTGCAGATGAGCTGTAATTTCAGAGGATCCCCACATCTCACTTGGAGGCTGGCATCCCTAAAAGTAGACTACAATGCCACAGAGTCCCCCCTCCAAAGCTGCCATTGTTGCCTGGGGAGCTGATCTCTATAGTCTGGAGATGAGCTGTCATTCCAGGAGATCTCCAGGCCCCACCTGGAGCTTGGCTACACCTGGGTTAGAGGTAGGTCTCAAAAGGAAACAATGCCTTATAGTTGACCCTCAAAAGCAGCCATCTTCACCTGGTAAGGTGATCTTTATAGTTTTGGAGATCAGCAATGATGGCAGAGATGAAAAGTATATCCCAATTGGGCAATGGGCTCTGGACAGCGTTAGCAACAATAGTTTTCTAGAGCCTATTGTATTTTTTTGCACAACAGACTTTATTGCTAGTAGCTATATACATTCAGAATTACAGTAAAAGAAGCAGTGTTTAGGAGAGACTGCGATATCTGTCCCTGACAGGAATACTTTTAAATGCAAGTACTTCATATTTTCTGTTTTTTTCATTTACCCCCTTTTTGTAACAATTATTTTTCAGAGCTTTCCGCAGTTTTGAACACCTCTTTTAAGGTCAACTCCACCTACTTTTTCATCTCCACTATACTATTTATGTGGTTATAATAATACAAAGGAAATGGCATGATTTCAGTGCATGACTCATTTCCAGCAAATCAATGCACACACTTTCAATTTTCCATGCATGAGAGATGTATAAAAATGTAGATGTTTGGGCCTTCAGAGGACAGAATCAGCAGTACTTGTAAGCATTGTATCAAAAACTATTGCTGTCATTAAAACTCTAATTTTAGCAAATCAAATGCAATGTGATTTGGTAAGCATTAAGAATTTGCAGAGACAGGAACAGATTCTGGCTTCACATTTTGCTGCCTGATAAAATAAAATCAGCTGAGCTAGCTACAGACAAGTCCAGTAGCACCTTAGAGACCAACAAGAATTTGGGAATATAAGCTTTCAAAAGTCCCTTTGTCAGATACCAGCTAAGATAATTCCTGAGAATACACAGAAGATAATGAATCAATAGACGATGGTAGATCAGCGTAAGTATGTTCTGTTCCTAAGGATATGGTGAAGTTTCATCCAACACACACTGTCTAGAGCAGTGGTCTCCCACCCCCGGTCCGTGTACCGGTCCCGGTCCGTCAATCAGTCAGTACCGAGCTGCAGCTCTTCCTCGTCCTCCTCCATGGATATTGCCTTGGGGGCTGCCCCGCCATTCTGCCCTGGCTCACCTTTGATGCTCTCCAGTGGCTGCCATGCCTGGGCCTCCCCCTTGGCATGGCACTGTGCAGCTGCTGCTGGCAGTGTCCCCCAGGGGCACCAGTGGGAAAGCAAGTGGAGCAGGGGCTCAGGCAGTGGTGACTTCCCTCAGCAAAAGACTACCTCCCCCGGGCCTCAGTAAAATTGTCAAGCGTTGACCGGTCCCTGGTAATAAAAAGCTTGGGGACCACTGGTCTAGAGGACATGTAATAATCCACTATAAAGGACAAAGCAATTTGGTAAACTGGAAAGGGAAAGGGAAATTAAGTGATAAAAAATACTGTTCTGTTTCAATTATTTAATTTTCTTCCTATGCATTTTGTAGAACATGAAGGTTATTCACAATGTGCTCAGCCATAGATTAAAAAGCATAGTCAGTGCTAAGGTGAATAACACGTAAAACAGTAACATGTAAAATTAAGGGAAACCACATACACGGCAAACTCAGACTTGTCTCCCCATCCAAAGTCCATCTAAGCCTATGCAGCAGCTTTGTAAAAATGCATAAATATCCTAGGGAAGGTTCTTCGTATTTGGATTCCAGAACTTGGATGCCAAAAGCAAAGAAGCCCATTATGATTTCACACCTTTATGGAATCAAAATAGACTTCCATTTGCAAAACAGGAACATTTCATTATACTTTATTATACACAAAAATTAAACCTATTAAACTCATCCAAGATAATCTGGATAGTTATAGGAACACAGTCCCCTTATAGTTTGCTCAGCTGGCCAGTTCTGCACGTAGACTACCAACTAATCATCAAACCTATAGTGAATATAAGATTGGAAACAAAAAAGAAAGAAAAGCTTCATAAGCTTTGTTTAACTGCTCTGCCACCTCCTACAGAACTTTAAGGGGGTGAAAAGACATCCTTTTAGGATCAGATACCTATTATCAACTTGGACAGAGTGTGTCTGAACCACTATTATCTGCAATGATTTATGAGTGCAGGTATTTCTCTACCTGAACATTTTAGTGAAACCATAAATATAAGAAAAGACAGAAGCTGGAATTCAGGAAGGGCCTTGTAAAACCATCTTCAATGGAATATTATTCCCATGTGAGGAAAGCAGTTACATATCATCTAAATCTCAACAGCATGGTTCAGGAGTATGAACAGCATGGTGTTGAATTCTGTCTGAAAACTCCTTCTATGGAGATTAATTCATTTCCATAAAACAGACAACTGAAATAGGGGATCTTAAGAGACCTTGTATTCAAATGAAATAAATGTCGATTTAATTGGGTTTTGTACTGCAAGAACTTGATCTAATCACAGTGTTCCTGAGCAGGAACAGCTCCCCTTGATGTTGGTAGTATTATGTGTATGTGAGAGCCATCATGGTTGTTTAGCGGCGCTCCTGTAGATCTTTAGGTCAGGTTCCAGATATTTAAAATACTGTCCTTGACATGGTGATTTCAGTATAGCTAGCATACAGAAACACTTGAATAAAGATGATCCAATCAAGCTTATTATTTTTGTTATAAAGGTAAAGGTATCCCCTGTGCAAGCACCGAGTCATGTCTGACCCTTGGGGTGACGCCCTCTAGTGTTTTCATGACAGATTCAACATGGGGTGGTTTGCCAGTGCCTTCCCCAGTCATTACCGTTTACCCCCCAGCAAGCTGGGTACTCATTTTACCGACCTCAGAAGGATGGAAGACTGAGTCAACCTTGAGCCGGCTGCTGGGGTTGAACTCCCAGTCTCATGGGGGGCGCTGCCAGCAGCAGCCATGCAGTGCCATGCCAAGGGCGAGACCCAGCCATGGCAGCCGCTGGAGAGCACCAAAGGTGAGCCGACAGCAGAATAGCAGGGCAGCCCCCGAGGCAGCAGCCGGAAAGGAGGACGAGGAGGAGCCACGGCCCAGTACTGACTGATCCACGGACTGGTACCGGTCTCCGGACCGGAGGTTAGGGACCACAGAGTTAGAGCAAGGTTTAAAACAACTGGATCGTGCATTGGTCAATTACACGTCTGCTTGGATCCTGCCATGGACCTCAAGCTTGGTCTTTGGCAGATCCACAAACACAACAATTCCTAAATCATTGTCAAGTCACTGGTCTGGCATAACTGATCAGATATCCCATCTCACTGTTTGTGAATTCTGTCTCAATAAGTACTTATTTAGGTTTAGATTGGAAGCAGATCAAATAATAATCTCTTCCCTATTCACATTTAAAGAAAGCATTATTTATCCACATAAACAGTTCAAATTTCAAGTTTTTATGTTTGATGAACTATGTCACAAAAAAACCTTCACTGATGATTATTACAATACAGACATTTGGCAAGAACTAATGCAGTTAGTGGAGTGGAAAAGAAAAGGCATTTTTGATCATATTACGACCTCACTCCCCCCCTAAAAGTCTCTGGATAAAGCAGAGATAATGTAAAGTTCAGCTATCAAAAATGGCTTCATTAAGAACTTTAATGAAGCACATGGGAGCCATTTATTGACTCCTCAACTATTAAGATGTAACATTATTAGTGCTTTAATAGTATCTCCATTTCATTTAGGAAATAACCAATCAAGGGATCAATGTGCCAAAGACTTTATTTTCCATCCCTTGGCTCAAGACAAGCATTTTTAAAAAATCTAAAAGGAACTTTGCTATTCTTTCCCAGTGCCATATCATAAAAGCAATTTAAAGGAATAGCAAGAATAGTAAAGGTCAACAGCTACCAATATAGGCCATGCTTTAAAACGAGAATGAGAAGAAAACAAATGAAAATTGCAAATGATAATTCTACCTGTTCCATTCAGAAGAAGAGATCGTTTTCACATCAAAGAATCTTTCCTCCAAAGTATGCAAACCACCACCACCCATCCCTGACCTGCTGTCAACTGGTGAGACATTTCTATTTCTCAGATGTGTTTAGAATGCAAACTACTGTTTTCTAGTAGTTCTCACAGCTCCACTTCCTTTGAGGTACAGATGTGTAGCCAAAGAGCCCAATCAGATAACACCCATTTACATATTTATAAAGACTCCTGTAAAATCTCGTATCAATTGTTGCTGCTATATATAGTGCTTTTCAAAGTATCTTGTGGGCACAAGCGCTCCACTGCACCGTTCCCTTCAGGAGTCCTGATATATCGTAAAATGTGATTTCAATGTAAATGTGGCCCACATCACACAATCATACCACTTCACAAACTCTTTTCTGCTGGGGTAGCTTAAATCTAAACACACTCAAGCAGCTTGCTGCACTGGAGCAAGATTTCTCCCACATTTTTTTTTTTAAGTCAAAAAAATCCCCAAGACAACAATGCCAAGTGGAGAAAAAAATCGGAACGTTTTCTGCAGAAAGATGGGCCGTCTCCAAATCCTTGTGCCCTATCAGACAAATTAAAGTAAATCAAGCATGAAATGAAGCAGAAGAGCCCCGAGATAAGACTCCTTTAAGTCGTTTACAGATTAGGATAGAGAGAGGTGCATCTGGTCTCTGGCAGTGAAGGAGGCCAGTTTCTCATCTCACAATAGCAGCCTGTGTATAGGATTACCTTACCTTGTCACTGACAAGGGAAAAAGCGCCTGCAGAATGTCTCTAACTAACTTCCTAATGTTCCCAGTTAAGTTCCCCTTATTAAAGTATTAACTGTTGCAACGATAGAAATAAATTTTGATAAAAACAAAATAAAAAGCAGACACCGCTCTGATTAATGAACTGGTCGAGCGCTTGATTAAGCTGGAGTGGGGAGAGAATGGGTAGTGCTGGCAAGCAGCTTATCAGTCAAGATTTTGCTTTGGGAGATGCAAAAGACAACTTTCCAACTGGAATTGCTACCACAGTTGAGTCAAGTTGGTCTTGCTGGTTAGATTGGGATGGTAGCAGGAGCAATTTAAACAGGCCTTTGCTTCCTATGGAGATTTGGCAGCTGTAAACAGATACTGGGGTTTTAATGTAATATTTTAATAATCAAGATTTTAAATGATTTATTAAAGTAACATACATAGTGAGCCACCCTGAGCCTCTTGGGAAGGGCGGCATAGAAATGTAGAAACTGACAGATCTGGCCAAAAAGCCATACAGCCATTTAAACAACACAAAACAAAAACCAATATGACTCTCCTATCCTTTCTGATTCTGCCCCTACAAATCAGAGGCTTCAATTCACTGGGAAAATTTTTTTACTTTTTATTTACATTTTAATTTTTATAGAATAGTTCTGAACTGGGAGACCCTGACTGACTTATTAGTATTTTTGTTTCCTTTAGAATATCCACAAACAAATGCACTCAACATACCACACACACAAATATAAAGCACAGCTGGAAAGAAGAGACAGAACCCTGTGTATGCCTATTCATGTCATGCTGTGCTTGAACAATGGAAACAATTCACTCTCTGCAGATGGTCAGGCACACCTCTCCCCTAACAGAATTCCTGGACGCCTGGCCCTAAGCTTACCATGCTATGGAGGAAACAATCAGCAGGAAATGGAAAATGTGGAAGAGCAAGTGGCTCTTTTTTTTTCTGTCTGTCTCACTGGGCCAATAAGGAGTTAACCATGTTTCAGGAAAGCACATGGCTGAATATGCCAGGCCTTTTAAAAATAATTAAGATGCAAACCTATCTTCTATCTGTTCCTTCTTCTTGCGAAGGCAAGCATAAACCCCCAGTGTCCTGGAAAAATTCCAGTCTGGGCTGCAATGCTCTTCATAAAAATTTCCCCTGCAGTTTCATTTGGCTTTTTGTGGTATTTGCCTCCATTTCCTGGTGTTCCACCTCAAAGGATGGTATTTGAATCAACAGTGAAATTATTTGTGTGCATTGTGTGCCAGTGTTCACAGTGCAGCTTGGGTTAAAATAGATGCAGGAGTATAAACGTATATTACTGTTCCCCAAAAACAAATTCTTATGTGAATGCAGTATCAAAAGAATTCCTGATACATGAATTTCAGACATTTGGCAAAATGTATAAATGTATAAATATTGTATAAATAATATGTGTATAATAATAATAAATGTATAAATAAAAGTAAAAGAACCACTCAGGTTCCTTCCTAGAAAATTCTCTTTTCACCATTCTTTCTTGTGTTTATTGTGGAATCAAAAGGAAACTGACCAATAAATGAATTATTATCACATTTATTTACCTGCATCCTTAACCATTCTTAAAGGAACTCAGAGTAGCAAATTATTTATTTATTTAATATAAATATATATACCACAACTTCCAGTGCACTGATTTTGAGGTAGCTTCCAATGCAGCTATTAAAACAGAATAATAATACTAAATAACAAAATTCACAATAAACCAATACAATCATAAACAAAAAGAAACTTAAAGGGAAACATTTAACCCCTTGAAATGTAAAGAGAAACATTTAAACCACAACAGCAAAAAAAAAAAAATTATGGCAATAAAAAAGCAATAAAAATAGTGGAAGAACTTCAACCAATAAAATCAGGTACAAGGAGATATACCAATACAATCAAAATTGACAAAACTAGAAGTAATTAATGAAAACTAACTATATATCTGGGATGTAAAAAAATATTTTTTTCTGGGGAGCTAAAACTCAAATATTGGCACCTGGTAAATCAATGTATAATCGCCATTCTATAGTCAAGGAATCACAGTAGAAAAATATCAGTCTCTAAGGCTCACCATTTTTACAACAGAATGTTGACATAACAACATGAGTTCACATAGCAGACTTACAGCCAGATTTATATGGTAGAAGGATCTTTCAGGTTGATTCCGCACCACCGGCACCACTCCAGGCCACTGCTGGCGCATAGCTGCAGAACTGTATTTCCGTGCTGCATTTGCTCCCAGTCCGCCACTGAAATGTGTCCCCATGGGAGATGCAGCCATGGCTGACAGGTTCTGCCCCGTAGCACAGCGGAGTGCCACAAAGCTGACTGGGACATTTTTTTTGCCCTCTACCGGCCTCTGTAGGGCGGGGAGGAGTTGGTGGCCTGGCTCTTCCTGCTGCGGGACAGGCCCAGTTGATCCCCGCAGCATTTTAAGGAGCACACAGTTTATCCCACATTCCGTTAGCACACGTCAAATGAGGGATCGATCCACGGCAGACCCGGGAAGGGGCCAGACCAGCAATGACATCATGTGGACACAGAGGTTAGCTCTGCGTCCATAATGTTTTCAGTGGTCATTCAATCTTGTCCAGAACAGGCTCATTACTCCTTCCTTGGTGGGCTATATTATCAATCAACAGCAGCCCAGCTTTGTCTAGCTTTAGTTCACGAGTCTTGTCATAGAACTCAGTACTATCTCCTGACACTCATTCAGACTATGCACTTCCCTATCTAACTCTGAAAAGGTAAAACAAAAGTCTGTGTCAATACTTCCTTCCAATTATGCCCCCTCCCCCTTCACTATTAAGTTGCTTAGATTCAGAGACATAACCTATAACTAAATGCAGATCTGAACTACTCTAATTCAAACCATTACATTTTACTGACTCAAAAAAAGTACTATTAAAATGGGCCTATCTACTGACTACAGGAACCCAAATTGTTTCCTTGAGGGAGAAAAAACTATTGCTGGTTACTTTTATTTTTTTAAGTTGATGAAATTGAAAGGGCAAGTAGTTTTTTAAAAAATCATGTTCTACATTCTAGGGAAAACATATCTACTATAAGGTACTCAGATGAAAAAAACTAGTATAAAGCTTTTTATTTATTGAAACTGCAGAAGCATTACTATCAGAGCATAAATTGCTTCCAGACAGAGGAAGCCTTAATTTACCCAGCAAATTCACAGTGTTAAGTGGGAGGTTATTTTTTTAACTAGGAAGAGCATTTGCTTTTATGTTAGATAAAATATGAGTTAATATTTCAACTATCTTTTTAGAAAATGCTCGCTGCTCAGCTGCATCATACCAAAAGAGCAACAGATGACACGACATGCATGGGTGAATTTTTATTGCTTTCTACATTTTATATCAGCGTAAACTACGGCTGTTGCAAAATTTCAGAACATAAAAAAATTCAACACACATTTCTGAGTTCCTTATTTTAAATCTACATGCAAACTTATTTTCTTGTGTCAACATTTTGCACAGATATCTTGTAAATACATATAAATATGTATAATACATTTTAATGAACTTAGCTGACCTACTAAAATGCACGTGTTCAATACTACGTCTATGCTTTTTTTTTTTTTAAGAAAAAACAGGTCCGATTATTCTTCCAGTAAACATTCCAATCCCAATGAGGAAAACCACTCATCTTTACCTGAATGAATTGAAATAATCTTGCAAGGATGCGGCTACTTTATAACATCATGTTGTATAATGGGGCATTTTCTGAGCTGAGAGTTGTGTTCCCCTAATCGTCTTACAACATCAAATTAACTATACAATGCTTCACGAAGGAAACATCAGAAAGCAAAACAGAACTACAAGCATTGTTGGAAGACCAGTGCTTAACAGTATTAGGTAGGAGACCATTTTTTTTATAAAGGCCAATATATTATGATGACATAAATAAAAAATAGAACTGAATTAAAATTGGCATAAAATATTTTGACCGCTTACCATAGAATGCCATAGAGCTAAAATAACCAGGAGTCTTGTGGCACCTTCCAAAATACTCATTCATGGACTACAGCCTACTACAAAGAAAATTCCTGCTAGATCAGCCCAGTAGTCCACATCGTCCAGCATCCTATTTCTCACAGTGGCCAAAAATGGAAGACAACATTTCATGTTGCCTCCTAGCATTAGTATTCAACCCCTTTCAAGAACTGCACAGTGCTAAAGCAAAAGAATAAGATCCACAGAAGACTAATTCAATAATACTCTGAAACCATAATGCTAGAAAATACAGGAAGGGATGATCAAAATCATCAGATTGTTAGAAGATCTTTTCTAAAAGGCACACTTAAGCAGATGGGATTTGTTGGTCACAAGACAAAACACATACAGGGAAAATAGATCAATTTATTAATGGCCTGGCACCTTCGATGGAGTTGGAAGTTGACAGAAGGGAAATATTCCTTCAGAAATTCACTTTTAACTAATGAAAGATCGTGGCAGTAGCTTGAATATGAAAAAAGCAATGACTATCTCACTGTCTTTTTCTGGTAACAACATAGGGGCAGGGATTTCCACCAGGACCCACTTTAATTTCAGTGCTGTTCCTTAGGATCTTGCGGCACTAGGAACAAAATCTATGGAAGTTAATGGGCTGGAGCAGGAAAGGGAAGTTATACAGAGCAGTGATGCTCTGCAAGTTCCACTCTGCTTATGGGTCTCAAACAATACAATCCAATATGTTTTCCTTCACATAATGCTTAAATAATGTAGGGGATTATTTACAAGGTATCAGAATGTCCACTACCATAAATAATTGCACAGGTTCATAAAAGACATATGAAAAGCTATTTACAATCATAATTCAAAATGGAAGCCCTGTGTTCAAAGACAAATTTATTATTTTCACAAGACATGTGAAGCTTCCTTATACTGTTAAACCACTGGCCTATCAAAGTCACTATTCTCAACTTTGACTAGTAGCAGCTTCCCAGAGAATGCCTTCCACATTACCTACTATTTGTCCCTTATAAAGAGCCTACTAGCACTAGACTACTACTGAATCATGTCAGCTTCTGAAATTAATGCGCAAAAAGTTATCAGATGTGATGCTCCAGAGCTTCATAGCATCCAGCCAACCAATGTAGAAGACCAGTGTTTTTAACTATATGCATTCCAAAAGAGCATGTAAATGATTAAGCGCCAGCTCCCACGCTAGTGAAAAAGGTCTTTCTGATACATCGAATGAACAAATATGCGTTGCTACAGTTGTTTGGAGGTTTTTTAAAAAAACAGTTTTTAAAGGGAAGCACAAACACAACAGTTCATTGGCTGTTCTTTTTGGTTGAAGGCGAGGGGCAGCAATAAGCGCAGAAAAATTTCGCCTCCTTTGTTGCGATTCCGGCGAGACCGGAAACTTGTGCGTTATGAAAACAGCGCTCGTTGGAGAGCCTTTTTTTCGATAGAAACGGTTGTTAGACAGGGAAGAGGGGCCCATCCAGCCCCAGCTCCTCCTCATCCACAGGTATGGTATCCTGGAATGGATAAAAAAATGCCACACTTTCTTAAAAAAATTAAAATAAATGCTCCTGGTGGCTATGCCCTTTAAAGAAGTGAAATGCGGTTTGTTTGTTCGTTTGTTGTATGGCATGTGCAATGTAGCCAAGAGATCCAAGGATTGTCTGGCAGACAGGCAAGGTGGCATGCCATTTTCCATCTTCATATTGTGACCCCTTAAAGGAACTACCACCCAAATCATTAAAGGTCTCCCATCCAAATGCTAGCCAGGTTTACCCGGGTTAACTTCTGAGATCTGACAGGATTGGGCTTGCCTGGACTATCCAGGTGAGGGCTATGGTAGCTAGTTATTAATTGTGAAGGAACAATTTTTCAGAAGACCATGATCAGCCTCATTCTGGTTCTGCAAGACTAAAATACTATTCAGATGTCTTGTTACTTATAAGTCTTGAATTTTGAAATAGCATAATAAAATCTTAACTCTGCACTGGCAGACTGAAGGCAAAACAAAAGAAAGTGCTTAGAATTTCAAGCTTCTCCAAGCATCTCCCCCCCTCTATGGTCAGTGCATAGTACCCATATTTGAATTGGGGTTTTGAAGGAGGATTAAATATTTCCTAATCCACCCCTCTTTTTTCTATCTCAAACAATTCCACACAGATGCTACTTGCTCTAATGGAGCATAAAGATCTTGAAGAACTTTTTTGATCCTAAAAGCACCAGTAATATTGATGTGTAGAATCAATAGTGTCCTGATAATGGGATTAAAAGTCAATAATTCAAATACAGTGCTTCATAGTTCTTCTGGATTTTTTTTCTAGAATACAAGCAACTATTGCAAAAATAAACAATAAAAAGGTCAAAATCCCTATACCTTTATCCTGAGACCCAGGAGAGCCCCTGGTGGTCTGAGTAGACCACACTTTGTCAATGAGGGTTTCATGAAACCCTGGGATTTCTTGTTGGCCCTGGAAGAGTTTCTCAAATGGGTAGGAGTTAATTATTTTTAATAGATTTTTTAAAAAACTGTTAAACATTTATCAGGGAAAGTGACCATAAATGGTCATGTTGACCTGCCCCCTCTCAAATTGGCCCATGATGGGCCTAGAGAGAGTGGGAAGGGGAGAGACCCCTTCCCAACCATATATGGCATGATTGAGCAACTTCTGGAATTTCTTGGAGACTCAAGAATGTTTTGGGGGTTTCTCAACAGTAAAAAAGTTGAAAAAGATTGGCGTAGACAATTCTGACTTTGATGTCTCAATGGTCTGGTTGAAATATGACAACTTCATGTGTTCATGAAGAGCCAGCTTGGTGTAACAGTTAAGAGTGGCAGACTCTAATTTGGAGAACAAGGTTGATTCCCTGCTCCTCCACATATATCTAATTGGGTGACCTTGGGCTAGTCACTGTACTCTCACAGCTGTTCTCACAAGGTGCCTATTGTGGGGAGAAGAAACCACTTTGGGACTCCTTCAGATAGTGAGAAGTAGGGTATTAAAAAAATAACTTTCTCTCCTTCTCTTTGTATGTTCAAATGTGAATGTGTCTTGTTCATGGTGAAACATAACAATTGCCCAAAATCTAAGTTTAAGCATGCACACTGCAAAGACATTAGGCAAAGAGCAAAGTTGGTCAAATTTTGGCTTCTTCCCTACTTTTTCTGAGGTGTGATCCAAAAGAAACTAGACAAATATAAAGCATTGGTTTCTCCTGTCAGCTAAGTTTGTAATTTCCCTGTCACTGAAGGAAGACTCCTTAAACTAGTGGAAGGAATAAGGAAGACTCCTTAATCTAGTAATCAGGATTCAGGCCACTATAAATTCTTAGTAGTGAAAATGGCATTTGGGACTTCATGTTTCAGATAAAAATCAATTTTAGGTGTTTTGTTTTTAATGAGTCAGGATAAATCCTAAAATCAAATAAAGTTCAAAGAAGTTAACAAATCACAACTTTAACAGTAGCACTAAGATCTGAAAATATGTTTTGGGCAAGCTAATATCACAGCACATTTATTTGAAATTAGAGACACAATTGTTCTCCCCACCTTCAGTAATGCACTCTGTGTTGTACAACAAAATACTCATGTATATCATTCTGGTATTTCTAGTGTCTGGCATTTCCAAACTTGACATTTCTCTTGCCCTCTAGGTACATATCAGATCCATGGAAATGCCTCTGATACATAAAGGATATTGTTATATAATGTGACAACTATATGCATTCTTATCTTATTAATTATAATGGTTGATTAATAGCCATTCATTTGCACAAATGAGAAACAAAAGACCCTTTGGAAAACTGTAGGGCTAGATTCATCAGTGGCTTCAGGATTTTTTTAAGTGCTACAATGGTAAAACGGTATAATGAAACATAATAAGAATGAATTATTCAAGCAGATAATAATCCCTTGAATGATGTTTGGCTTTATGGCTCCATCAGATAAATACTGTAGATTTCTGACCTATTTTTAACTCTTCCTCAATGAGTTTCACTCCCCCAAATCCTAAAAGTATATCAAAATAATAAAACTTTACTAAACCTGTGGATCTTAATGTGTCATAATTCATTAAGGAAAAGAGTTCAGTTGGTTCTTTCTACTTTCCATACTGGTTTATTCATGCCCTATTTTGCTTTGTCTCCGTGTATGAGGGGTGTGGGAGAGAGAGAGAGAGCTAGAGCAGTACAGGAATATGACTGTCTAAGTTAGGAATGAACAGCTAAATGTACCTGAGCCATCAGCGAGGGTGCTTTTTGCTGCTGCCTGGGGGGGAAGCATCGTGTAAGACTCAGGAGCTTCCTCGCGGCTTTTGGCCTTGTCGGCGCGTGGCAAAGACGCAGAGCGAGGCACAGCGAGCCGTTGGAGGCGTAGCAGGTGCCTTATATGGGCAGCCTGCCGACGCTCGCTCTCCTTCCTCCTCGGCGCTCCGAGCGGCAAGAAGGCTGCTGTCCAGCTGCTGAAGCGCTTGGGGACCGTTGAGAGAAGGGGTTTAACGGACGGACAGCTTTTGTCACCGTCGCGTTAAAATTGGGGATTATTGAAAAGAGGGAGAGAGTAGAGGTATAAGGGAAACAATCTTTTTGGTTTGTAAGGGCAGGTATTTTTCTGTCACAATTCAATTTTTTAATTGATGGCTCCCAAACGGAGCATAAAGAGAGGGGGTGGAAAAAAGGCAAAGGGAAATGCTGCACAACAGAGAACAATAGTGGCAGCAGCTCAGTTTACAACGAGTCAAGGTGGAAGTCAGCAGGGGGCTTTATTAGCGGGACCTCAGGTGCATGGATATGGGACCAGAGGAGCCAGACGTAGGGCTGAGGCAGCTGCTGCAGCAGCAGCTGTTGATCAAGGGGAATCCATGGAGAATAGGGAGCAATCCCATGATGAGCAGCAGGCTCATGGAAGGGGGCAGGATAATTTGCATTGTGTGCCTGGCCAATGCTTTTATCCTTATATAGAGGGAAGACTTGGAGAGGTAGGCAATGAGGCTAGGAGAGCAGCAGGGTTGTTACCAGCTTTAAATGATATGCAGGGGCAAAATGGTCAATGGGCACAGGGACCATCATGGTCCCTGAGTCATCCTGGTGGTGGGGCACAATTGGCTTTTACTTGGCCAAATGCAGCTACAACAACAGCCACATTAAGGGATTGGCAGGGCTCAGGGGCACCTTGGCAGCCCATGATGTCCCAACCTTTGGTTCACCAGGTGGGGTCTGGCCAGGCACCAAGTCATCAAGGTGTGCCAGGGGAGGTGCAGTGGCAGGCACCATCGCAGCACGGGCCAGGTTTTCAGCAACATTGGCAGGGGCCGGTGCAGTTTGGGCAGCCATACAATAATAATGTCCAGCTTCAGCAGGATTGGCAAGGGCCTGCTCAGACGGTACAGCCATACCTGGGCAATGGCCAGCTTTATCAAACGCAAGGGGAAGAAGCAGCAGGTTCTGGGGCTATCCCACTTCAAACGGGGATGCCTTGGCCTGTGCCAGGATGCAGTTGGCAAATGCCCGGGCTAAGCACCCAGGGCGACCAAAGACAATTTTGGCCAGCAGTGCCATTAGGGCAGCTAGGTAGGACGGAGCCCAGGTCACATTTCAGTGCAGTGGCAGCACAACAGGGCTGTGTTGCAGATAGGGGGGCTCAGACAGTGTCCAACATGGAACAGGCCATTGGGGATGAACAGCAGGTAAATGCTAGAAAACAACGGACAAGGAGAGGAGGAGCTAAGCGAGGAAGGGCCCATAGGGAGACAAGTACATCGGGTGAGTCTTCAACATCAGAGGACGAGACAACAGAGCGCCAGCGTGATGGAACCTACTGGTTGCAGGGGGCGCTCGTCCCAGGAATACCCTCATGGTTGGCAAATAGAAGGGACGCCACTAAGGATTATTACAGAAAGCAAGGGGGAGAGGGTCTTACAGGGAACCCACAGGTTGGTTATGCTGCAGGTGACAATCCGCCAGGTACTCATTTGACGCAGAAGCTGCGTGAGAGAGCTCTGGATGGATACTTTATTGATGTGTTCCGGATGGTGAGACCAGACGGGGATGCCCCAAAAACAGGTTCAAAGAAGGATAAGAAGAGTAGGGAACCTAATCAAAGGGAGCGCTCTTTTCTAAATTGGATGCGGGGATTTACTGAATATTTAGGGCTTGTGGTTGGGGCATACCCAGAGCGGGCTTGGCATTTGGTTAGACACCAAGCTAATGTTTTAGAGGCAAAGGCTCTGGCAGGGGATTCAGCTGCCATTGCCTATGACACATTAACGAGAGAGAGAGCCTCAAATAATAGTCAGGCAAGGTGGGACCTTAAAGATCACGACGCTTGGTTAGTGAAAGTCGGTCCTTATGTTCGGAAAAGTGATCAGGAATGGAAAAGGTTGGGAGCAAGAAGAGGAACATGCTGGGATTATAACAGGGGGACCTGCGTTAGGCGTAAATGCAGGTTTGAGCATTGTTGTGAAATTTGTGGAGGTGGTCATGCAAGGCAGGAGTGTGATAAGCAGGCGAGTGGACAGCAGCCCTTTCGAGGGGGCCGGCCCTTTTCAAAGAGGGGAGGAGGGTCGGCTTCTAACACCACCAACCAAAAGGCCAATTGAAGCTCCCGCTGAGTTGCGCACCTTGGCTAAATCGCCAATTAAGGTGGCAACACTGATTCAGATGCTGAGCAATTATCCTAATAGAACAGCAGCCTCTTATTTGGCTGCAGGATTTTCAAAAGGCTTCCACATACCTTTCATGGGAGAGAGGGTGGCATCATTCTCTGGCAACTTGAAGTCAGCGGCAGAGCTTCCGGAAATATTGGCGGAAAAAATTGGTAAGGAGTGCACTGCAGGTCGAATGGCAGGCCCCTACAGGTCTCCTCCGCTTCACAATTTGAGGGTGTCACCTTTAGGGGTGGTACCCAAGAAAACTCCAGGGGAGTACCGGATGATACAGCATCTATCTTATCCTAAGGGGTCATCAGTAAATGATGGGATAGATCCAAAGCTATGTTCGGTCACATATGCCTCTCTGGACCAGGCGATTGCTCTTGTGAGGGCATGTGGGAAGGGGTCACTGATGGCTAAATGTGACATTAAGTCTGCCTTTAGATTGCTCCCTGTACATCCAGAAGATTTCTCTTTGCTGGGTTGTTATTTTAGAGGATACTGGTATGTCGACAAGGCATTGCCCATGGGCTGCTCCATTTCATGTGCAGCCTTTGAGGCATTTAGTACTTTTTTTAGAATGGGCAATAAAGGATAGAACAAAATGTCCATTTATCACACATTATTTAGATGATTTTTTGCTTGTAGGACAGCCAAATACAAATGAATGTCATGATAGGTTGTTGGCTTTTCAGTCATTGGCGGCAGAGCTGGGAGTGCCTTTGGCTGAGGAGAAAACGGAGGGGCCATTGGCCCGCCTGACATACTTGGGTATATTGTTGGATTCGGAGGCAGGATTATCCAAACTTCCATGGGATAAATTAGTAAAGCTGAGGGAACTGTTGGAAGAAATGCTGGGTAAAAAGAAATGTACGTTGAAAGAGATGCAAGTTCTTTTGGGCCATCTTAATTTCGCTTGTAAGGCAGTGGCACCAGGGAGGGCTTTTTGTGCCAGGATGGCAAGATCTATGGCAGGAGTACAAGCATTTCACCATCGTATCCGGATAACAAAGTGTATAAAGAAAGATATTTTGGTTTGGCAAAAGTTTTTGGAAGGGTACAATGGAATGTCAATCTGGCAGACCCTAATTACTCCGGAGAACTCTTTTCAAGTACACTCCGATGCATCAGGGAGTTTTGGTTTTGGAGTATATTATCAAGATCGTTGGTGCGCACAGCGGTGGCCATCAGAGTGGGAGGGGTCAGGCATTCTGAGAGATTTGACATTTCTCGAACTTTTTCCAGTGGTGGTGGCAGTTGAAATTTGGAAAGGTTTATTTAAGAATCGGAAAGTATTGTTCTGGTGCGATAATCAGGCGGCTGTACGTATTATTAACAGTCAATCAAGCCGTTCAGAAAGGGTAATGCGGCTGGTTAGGTCTCTGGTGCTTACATGCCTGGTGAACAACATAACTTTTAGTGCTAGGCACATTCCGGGAACCAATAATGACATCGCGGATGCTTTGTCTCGGCACCAGGAAATCCGATTTCGGGATTTGGCTCCGACAGCGAATCAGATGCCGGATCCTTTCCCGGAGGAGCTGTGGAGTCTTGGCGCCGAACCATCCAACAGGCGGTGAATGATTCCCTAGCACCAGCAACACGGCGAGCTTACTACGGCGCTTTTTTCAACTATTTGCGCTTGACTCGATCGTGGGGATGTCTCTCCCCTTTGCCTCCAAGCGAGGAGCTGGTGCTGCGTTACTTGGCTCACTTGCAGTCTAAAGGGGCAGCACCAAAAACGTTGTTGGTGCAGTTGGCTGGACTGTCATTTGTGTGCAAGAGCCAAAATTGGTGGGATCCATCAACATCCTTTTTAGCCCGGAGGGCTGTTGCTGGATGGAAAAGGTCGGCATGTACAAGGAAGGATTGCAGGAGGCCGATTTCCTTAGAAGTGCTACAAGGCTTGCTGCAGCAGCTTATTAGGATGTGCAGCACTGATTTTGAGTATAAACTATTTGCAGCAGCATACACTATGTCATTTCATGGTGCATTACGATGCAGTGAGGTTGTTTCAGCAAATAAGGCAGATAGCAGTGGGCGGGCATTAGGACGCAGAGATGTCACACTTATTGGAAATGAACTGCACATTCATTTACGGAGATCTAAGACAGATCAGTTGGGTCGGGGGGCACATGTGGTCTTAAGGAAAACTGATGGGGGAGTTACATGCCCTGTATCGTGCATTCAAGTTTACGAGAAAGTCCGCCCAAACATAGAGGGCCCCTATTTCATTCATGCTGACGGCAAGTGCTTGTCTAGATACCAATTTGTGGCATTGCTGAGGGCTGGTTTGGCTAGACTCGGGTTGCGGCCGAAAGAGTATGGGTCACACTCATTTCGCATTGGTGCTGCAACACAGGCTGCGGCTTGGGGGTTTAATGAGGAGGGAATCAAGGCTGTTGGGCGGTGGAAATCATCAGCTTACAGGCCTTATGTGAGGCCAGATCTCCTTTTGTAATTTTCCTTGGTTTTACAGATCTAGCACCTGCATTGCCGATCATATGGATTATTGGACACAGTGTCGTCTTCTGGGCTGCAAAATACGCTGCAGACTCAGGCTGGGGGAGATGCCTTGGTCTTGAGAGACAAGCTCGAATTAAATGGCATGGCCGGAGTGGAATGAGGTGGCATTCACTTAGGAATACGTTTTCGAATTTAGTACAACGTGAAGGTCAGCCGGATATGATGATTTTGCAGCTTGGCGAGAATGATCTTCCAGAGACTATGGGCCGCAGTCTATCGAAGGCAATTAAAAATGACCTTGGGATTATTCGGAAATGGCTTCCGACTATGGCTATTGTGTGGTCGTCTCTCCTTGAAAGAAGACTATGGCATGGTGCAAATTTCCCTGCGCAGGTGGATTTGGCCAGAAGAAGGGTGAACAAATCCGTGTCCAAATTTGTGGAGGGTAGCGGGGGTGGAGTAATTCATCACCCAGATATACGTTACAGTCAGTGGGCTCTATTCCGCGAGGATGGAGTTCATTTGACTGAATGGGGCATGGATACATGGCTACATTCGTTGAGGTTTGGTATCTTGAATTGGCTGCAGTTTTGAGCGTTGGCGGGAGCTTGGGGATGTTGGGAGCCCAAGCTCTGTGGCGGTGGTTGTAATGGGATGGATCTTTTGGGGGAAGGCTAAGCTTGCGCGCTGGCCTTCCCAGGATGGGGGCCCTTATAAGGGGCTGCGTGGATGCTGAGCTGCAGCAAGCTCGCATTTCCAGGTGGAGGAGAGAGCCTGACAGAGGCGGACGCCCAGAGGGTCTCTTATATAGTATCCACCTCCCATTGGTCATCAGGCCAATCAATCAGGGGCATTCTCAAGGCTGGCTAGCCGGAAGCCCGGTGTGGGAGAGCCTGATGACAGGTGCTGCCTTGCGGTCAGCTGACCTCAAGGAGGCAGATCCATCCCATTTTACGCCTCGCTCATGGGAGAATAAAGGCTGTGGCCAGTTTCATGCCAAATTCAAGTGTCTGTGTCTGACTAAGGTGCAAAGATACCACCATGCAAGGCAAATGTACCTGAGCCATCAGCGAGGGTGCTTTTTGCTGCTGCCTGGGGGGGAAGCATCGTGTAAGACTCAGGAGCTTCCTCGCGGCTTTTGGCCTTGTCGGCGCGTGGCAAAGACGCAGAGCGAGGCACAGCGAGCCGTTGGAGGCGTAGCAGGTGCCTTATATGGGCAGCCTGCCGACGCTCGCTCTCCTTCCTCCTCGGCGCTCCGAGCGGCAAGAACCCACCCACCCTCCCTGGGTAGTTTATAAGTTATTGAGTGTTTCCAACATGTTATGTTTTGTGAGTTTGAAGTTGTTTTTGTCACAGCTTGCGGTGGTTGTAATGGGATGGATCTTTTGGGGGAAGGCTAAGCTTGCGCGCTGGCCTTCCCAGGATGGGGGCCCTTATAAGGGGCTGCGTGGATGCTGAGCTGCAGCAAGCTCGCATTTCCAGGTGGAGGAGAGAGCCTGACAGAGGCGGACGCCCAGAGGGTCTCTTATATAGTATCCACCTCCCATTGGTCATCAGGCCAATCAATCAGGGGCATTCTCAAGGCTGGCTAGCCGGAAGCCCGGTGTGGGAGAGCCTGATGACAGGTGCTGCCTTGCGGTCAGCTGACCTCAAGGAGGCAGATCCATCCCATTTTACGCCTCGCTCATGGGAGAATAAAGGCTGTGGCCAGTTTCATGCCAAATTCAAGTGTCTGTGTCTGACTAAGGTGCAAAGATACCACCATGCAAGGCAAATAAAACCACCAGGTGTATAGAATCAATATCCCACATTGTTGAATTTTGTTTATTGTAACAAGAGACTTACCGTGCCTTTCTGCCCTCAAATTAAAACATACGCATTAAAATATCACCTGAAGTCACTAAAACCCATAAGTGGGACGAAAGTCTTCACTCACTGGTGGAAAATGGCTACACAAGGGGACAGACAAAAGTCCCTTGGGAAGAGAGTTCCAGAATTTTGATGCCACAAATTAGGACGTCTTCTTCCTGGTTCCCATGTGCCTAATCTCAGAAGGTGGGGGCACCCAAAGCATGTGCCTAATCTCAGAAGGTGGAGGCACCCTCCAAAGACGGCCACAGTGTTCAGGGATGTTAATGAGAGTGTAAGTTGTCCTTCAGGTATGTTGGTCCCAAACCATAAAGGGCTTTGAGAGTGAAGTCTAGCACCTTGAATTGTGCTTGGAAATAGCTTGGGATCCACAGTAGAAGAGTACATATTGAAATGATATGGTCCCTATGACTCACAGTAGCCAACAATCTGGCTGCTGCATTCTGCAGGAACTGAAGGTTCGAGACACTTTTAAAGA
Source organism: Paroedura picta (assembly GCF_049243985.1). Lineage (NCBI taxonomy): Eukaryota > Metazoa > Chordata > Lepidosauria > Squamata > Gekkonidae > Paroedura > Paroedura picta. The sequence goes on from NC_135377.1 coordinate 18,284,080, forward strand.
GCAGCCCCATGCAGAGTGCATTGCAGTAATCTAATCTAGGTATAACACAGCATCCACTACAGTTGCCAGATCTTTCCTAGCCAGGGAAGGCTGAAGCTGGCTAACCAGGTGAAGCGGGGAAAAGGCACTCTTGGGCACAGCTCCTTATTGCAGAGAATGCCTGGGTCCAAATCCACAGTATTTCAAAATCCAGAGTCCAAATCTGATGTAAGTTGTTATGGTTTTCAATTAATAAAACAGATCCAAGATAAGTATAGTTATATTAATACATTCTTGCAATAAAGTCCCCAGGATTATCTCAGGCCAAAACAATGAGGAGGTTTTGGAGCAGGGAGGAGATTTTAAGAAATGTATAAGTAGGTAATAGATGATCCCTCCCTACAGACGATGTACATCTTTTAAGTATTTGCTAATTCATTTTAATTAGCATCTTAAATGGACAATGCACTGAGACGACAACTTACAGTTTCACGTAGTATTCAGCAAATCTTCAACCAGTGGACAAAACACTCTTCCAAATGTATTATGAGGCTGAGAACTGAGAATATTGCTTCACTTGAGATCTCATGGAATAGCTTTTAAAAACATTTTTATCAGTATCTCCAAGAATAGCAGCAGATATTCTGAGAGCAATATAGGACTCCCTTATAGAGTTAATGGAATCTAGAGTAAACAAAAGTATGATCCAGGAATGGTGCAGATTGAAGGAAATGGCTGGTTCAAGGCTCATGAAGAAATGATCGTATGAGCAAATGAGACTTGGGAAGACAGATCCAGATCTGTCATAAGATACGACAATACTCAGTATATTTAGAGTAGGCAGCCGTTTCTTGGTTCCAACATGTTTCAAAAGCAGATCCTCATATTTCACAAAAAATTGAACACAGGTAACTTTAGAATTCCTCTTTCATTCTATGTAAATGTATTGTAAATGTCTGCAGCAGGAAGGGGGAAACTGGTGGACATTAGATGTAGATAGTGGAAGGAAGGAAGGAAGGAAGGAAGAAAGGAAGAAAGGAAGAAAGGAAGAAAGGAAGAAAAGAAGAAAGGAAGAAAGAATTTGATACAGTGAGTGAAGACAATGAGAAGTGACTGAGATCCAGTCTTCTACTTTATAAATATGAAAGTCTACACAGATAAACATGACTTGAAATTATCTCTATGCAACTACAAAGAAAGAGCCTCTTGTGGCGCAAGGTGGTAAGGCAGCTGACATGCTGTCTGAAGCTCTGCCCATGAGGTTGGGAGATCGATCCCAGCAGCCGGCTCAAGGTTGACTCAGCCTCCCATCCTTCTGAGGTTGGTAAAATGAGTACCCAGCTTAAAGGTAAAGGTATCCCCTGTGCAAGCACCGAGTCATGTCTGACCCTTGGGGTGACGGCCTCCAGCGTTTTAATGGCAGACTCAATATGGGGTTTTACCGACCTCGGAAGGATGGAAGGCTGAGTTAACCTTGAGCCGGCTGCTGGGATTGAACTCCCAGCCTCATGGGCAGACAGCTTCAAACAGCATTTCTGCTGCCTTACCACCCTGCGCCACAAGAGGCACAAGAGTACCCAGCTTACTGGGGGGTAAAATGGTAATGACTGGGGAAGGGAATGGCAAACCACCCTGTATTGAGTCTGCCAAGAAAACGCTAGAGGGCGTTATCCCAAGGGTCAGACATGACTCGGTGCTTGCACAGGGTTTACCTTTACCTACAAAGAAAAGTTGCTAGGATTTAAACTGTGCTTATTTATCGCAATGATACAACCACAAGACTTCCAATTGTACTATACTGTAGATCTGCTGCAGAGTTTAGGGATCCTGTGATGCTCCTCCTGTTGCTAGCTGCGTCATTTAGGTACATGACATCAATAGTGGGTAGGAGAAACTCATTACATACTAGCCATAGGCTATGCAGCAAATTGCTGAAATATATGCCCATGAATTGGTAAACTTGTCACAGGATTGAAGACAGGATTTGGGTGGCTGCATGAAGGGAGGAGCTGTGGCCTCGTGGTAGAATGAGTAAAGGATTCAGAAGACTCAGATAAAATCTCCAGTAATGACTGACAACATTTTAAAACCAAACATCAGAAACAATAAAACCACAATCTTTAATTTAAAACTGCCTCCAGTTGTTTCCCTTTAGGGGTTTGTCAGGGTTTGATGAGGGCCCTGTAGGTGGATGTTTCACGTGGGGAGGCCAGCAGCTCATGGTATTATTTCCTAGCCTCAGCATTTCCCAGATGCCTGGCAGAACAGCTCAGTTTTGCAAGCCCTCCAGTATTGTGTGAAATCCCAGCAGGTCCTGATCTCTTTAGCAGAGCATTCCATCAGGCCTGGTCAAGGCCAGTTTTATCTTCTTGGGGTTGGGGACCCCACACAGATTTGAACCTTCTTTGTGGGGTACAGGAGAGGAGGCAGTCTCCAAGAGACATAAAAAGTAGAAGGTGATACAAAAGAACTTTGAAACCCTGGACAGCCATTGCCCATCACAGTATACAATATTGGCCATCAGCTAAAATTTACAAGTTTCCCATTTCACAAGCAAAAACAAATTAAAACCAACAACTAATATTTTGGAACTATAGATTTTTTTTCAATAGAAAGATTTGAGACCAAAGTTAGAGAACGGTTTTTCTGAACAAAACTTTAGATTTGCATAAATACGTTTTTCTGCTTGTAGGTAATAATAAAAGGGAAGGTAATTAATATACTTCCAGGTTACACTGAGTGGATATGCTATATTTGGGGATGAGACGAAAAGGGAAAATCTTCAAAAATGATTGGATTCCAAATACCTTACATCTGGGAAGTGACATACAACTATTTATCTTTCTTCTTTTACCATAGATTACAAATAAATTCATCTCCTTCTTCTGAGGCCTGAACTTGGTTGTTATTGCTAGATGCTTTGCATTCAAAGTCCAACCCCCCAAAAAAGATGAGACTAACATTGAAATTCATCTCACAGTCCAGAATTTACTTAACGGCCAGCCTGTGCTCTGTGATAAACGGAATTATGATCCGGCAACATGTCTTTATCCATGGTTTGCTTTAATTAATGCTGGCTTGTTTGTTGAAAAGATGATTAATATGCCAATGAAAATTGCATAATTGAATACCAGAACACTGGCACAATCAGAAAGACACATGCAGTTTTTGATTAACATTTATTATTATTACTATTATTATTATTGTGCACTTTAATGTACACTTCTCAATATGAAATGATGCTGTTTTTGACCGAGAGGTGAAAGGAAGCATGGAAGAGATCAGGACCCTCCGTAGGGTAGGGTAGTTTAATGCAGGGAAACGGCTTAAAACATGCTGAAATGATTTCACAAATCAGTCTTATTAGATATGAAATATAAACATTCTCAGAACATCATGGAAGTTTCAGTGAAACGAAAACCTGAGCACTGTTAAAAAAATTATATCAAACCATGGAAATGACTGGATAGTACATGATAGTAAGATACAGTGGGGAAAGCATTTTTGTAAGCATCTCATTAACAAGCCATTACATGAACCAGAAGAATCCAAAGTACACAGTAAAAAATTTCCTGTAAAAGTGTTAATTATTCCAAACAATTTTAAGAATAATTTTTAAACAGTGTTTTATGAAATTATTAACATATCAATAAGATGAGTTTTAATCCTCACTGAACATAACATGAATCATATTATTCTGATACAGTACACAGAAATTTATATCAGAAATCTTGATAAAAATATTTATATAACAATAGAGATTCAAAACTCCAGAGCGAAAATGAGAAGGGGGGAAACTCTATAGGACAACATGAGTATACTAACATCATATTGTTTAAAATGTTTATAGAATCAGTATACCATATACATAGTGATCTGTTTCCTGCCAACATTCTACTTACTGAAGGAGGAGGAGTGATCTCACTTGACTTACCTCCTCAATTCATTCCCCTGACCTACAAGGCTTTTTGTCCATAGGGGTCATCCTTTGCTCAGCAAAGGTGTTTGAGGAGGTGGATCAGGGAGAACAACAGGAAATACAGCCCACTGCATTGGGAGAAGAGATGTAAACTTGAAGAGCCTCCAGAGGAAAAGGTAGGATTAATACAGAATACAGAATTAATACTGAAATCATACAGCTCTTGGTTTATCTTGCAAGTAAGAAGGATGTTTATCAAGAACATTAGTAACTTTTGACCGCTAATATTAAATATCTACTGGTGTACAGATGTATAATCAATGTTTCACAATGAGTGATACCAAGATCTAATGAGTGATACCAAGATCTAACAGACTGCACAAAACTTATTCTATTGATAAACATCGAGAGACTGATTTTCTGGATCCATATCACTCAGGCTTCAGGCTGGGATTTGGTAAAGACACTGCTTTGATAACCTAGGTTGATGACCTCTACCATGAACTAGAATGTGATGCTTCTATTTCTGTTGGATTTCTCAGCCGCCTTTCATACTGTCATCCATAGAATCCTACTAAGCCACTTCTCAACGTTGTGGCTAAACAACACTGTAGTACGGTGTTTCAAGTTCTATTGCAGGGGGGGGGGTGGCTTCAGAAGACAATGTTGGGGGATTACAGCTCTGCCTCCATTATTGCTAGCCTGTGGGGAAATGCAGGATTCCATCCTATGCTGTTTAATATCTATACAAAGCCACTGAAAAAGGTCATCGGGAGATTTGGGCTATGGTGTCAACGATATGTTGATGAAACCCAGCTCTACATTTATTTTCAACTTAATTGCTTGCATACTATGGATGTTCTGAACTGATGCTCTGAATAAGTAATGGGCTAGAAAAAGGTGAATAAGATGAAAAATAATCTGGACAGGACAGAGGTTCTCTAGGTTAGTACAAAGGCAAATCAGAGACTCCAGATCTCCCCTGTCTTGGATGGAGTTATACTTCCCTTGGAAAGCTAGTAGTCAATTACAAAAAACAGGTGACTGCAGTGTCTCATAGTGCTTTTGCTCTAGCTAGTGCTTTAGCTCTAGCTAGTGCATTAACTGTGCCCAGCCCTGGTTCAGTCATAAACAATCAACAGACTTTAGATTCCTACAACACAATCCTGGTCTTGAGAGGCCCCAGATCTCCCTCACGAGATTGACTGATTAAATTAGTATGCCACCACTCCTAAACCTGCCATCTTGTGGTGGCTAGCAACAGCAATAAAAACATACAGTAAAAGAGAACCATACAATATAGTCATAACCCACTTCCAGACCCCTAACTCCCCACCCCACCCCTTCCCACATAGTAGGTAGCAATGGTAGTAGCAGCTTGGAAGAATTCTGTGAAATAAACGGCAAACTATATCTGGTGCTTTACTGTAGCTTAACAGAGTAAAAATGTATGGGGAACCAGAAGGATTCCACTAGATAGCATTTCCCAGATGCTATTACACCAGTGTTCAAATTTTTCATCACAACCATAGCATGGTTGCTATTCAAATATCTGTCTACATTTAATACTCCTGGAACAATGTGAAGAGTTTGGATTTTAGTTGCCTAAGGGCATAATTTCGATCGCACTACACGAATGATAGAAATGGAAGGAAGGAGAATAGTTTTTATACCACACTTTTCATTACTCCTCTCCCCATGAGAAGACCCTGTGAGATAGGTAAGACTAGCCCAAGCTCACCCAGTTAGTTGCATGTGGACGAGTGGGGAATCAAATCTGGTTCTCCAGAAAAGACTCCTCTTTAACCACTACACCAAATGGCTTCTCAATCGTGATGGTGGGCAGAATGTTGCAACACAGTGCCTACCGTCAAAGAACAAATAACCATATGGTAGGAAGGAGATCTGATCTACCTCTTTTCCTTGTCTCTCTCTTGATCACTGATGCTCCACTTCCTAGCTTTCACTCCATCTTAAAAAGAATGAGTACCAAATAGCTATCTACACATACTATCTGGTTTGCTAACTGCCAAAATGGCAGGAGCCAGTGAGCCTAGATCACCACGCAGTGAACCAGAGTGTCTAGCAAAACATAATTCTATGCATCTTGTTATAAAGTAGGACAGAACCTTGCTTTCTCTTTCAACTTTATTAAGACCCTGTACACTATGAACCTTTGTCACAATAGTACTAAAAGAAAACAAACAAAAGCTACTTTTCTGAAGGTCATGGTTAAGCTGCTATTAAGTCAGTAAGTCTATTGACAGAGCAACCAACAATATCTCTGATTTCAATCTAATAAATTTCAGAACAAGGGTGAAGTAATCCAACTGATGCATTCATGCAAAAGAATAGAATAAGACTAGCAGTATGATCAGCCATGACAACAAAAAACGTAAAGAATACAGACAATCTTAACCATAGGTACCTTAATTAAAGCTGAAAGGGCCATGTGGGAGACCCTGTCTGGGCCCGAATACCCACCCTGTCCAGGTGGTGTCTGGGTCAGTGGGCCAATCCAGGTCAGTGGGCCAATTCGCAGAGGCGCTGGGTGTGCTTGACGGGCCGCGGGAAAGCCGTGGGGGGAGGGGGCCGGGGCTCACTTCGGCCACGCTTGGCACACCACGGGGAAGCGTCCACGGTGGGGGGGGGGGCTTTCAGAGCCCGTTCTTATGAACAGGCTTTGAAGCTAGTTTATTAAATAAAGTAATCAAAGTTCCCATGAATTTAACTCTGGGAAACAACTGTTTAAAAGTAAGCATGATTATGAAATCCTATTACAGTAGAAGTAAGCATGATTATGAAATCCTATTACAGTAGATTTTGTGATCAAATCTGAGTTCCTTATCCCACTGCCTTTATTGTTGTTGGGTCAAAACCTGACCTGGGAGTTCAAGTAAACAGCACAATAAAGAAGTTTGCACTTTTGAGAAAAGGGTCCCAATTTTATATATTAGTACATTTATGGAGACTACTAACACTTGGTTTTTTTAAATATTCCAAGGGTCCATACTTCTGAGACACTAAAATGCCCCCCCCAAGGAAAAGTAGACCCATGTGTTTCACATACTTTCAAAACTAGATTTTTATGTGATGAAAAACTTTAATAGGATATAATGTGCAAGTTTTGAAGGCCTTTCCATTTCTTGTTATTTCAGTGCTACAAAAGACCATGTCTCCTTCAATAAAGAGACAATAAAATAAAAAAACCTTACAAAGCAGATTTTGAACAAATATGCTAACATAACATAAAAGGCTTCTTTCCATTTTTATTTCTTTCTACACTGGAAAATCTGGATATATTTTTCCCAGGATTCTCAGATCTCAGATGATGTAAGAGTAAGGTAAAGGTAAAGGTATCCCCTGTGCAAGCACCGAGTCATGTCTGACCCTTGGGGTGACGCCCTCCAGCGTTTTCATGGCAGACTCAATACGGGGTGGTTTGCCAGTGCCTTCCCCAGTCATTACCGTTTACCCCCCAGCAAGCTGGGTACTCATTTTACCGACCTCGGAAGGATGGAAGGCTGAGTCAACCTTGAGCCGGCTGCTGGGATTGAACTCCCAGCCTCATGGGCAAAGCTTTCAGACGGCTGCCTTACCACTCTGCGCCACAAGAGGCTCTTGATGTAAGAGTACATCCATTAAATTTTAGCATTCTCAGTGTACACTATATCCATAGACAGCAGGAAGATGAAGATAAACATTCTATCTTTGCTCATTGGCTTCTAGTCCTCTAACAGTGCAATTCTAAAAATACTTTCCTGAGACTTGCTTTGGATTCTGAGAAGACTTTTTTAGGATTACTAAATTTTACAAAAACTTGACTGAAGATCTTTGGAGTAAAACCTTTTAGATTGAATTCCAATGACAATGGAACTAGGGAAATCAATTTATCCCAAAGCAACTAAACTGAGATAGGCCAAAATTTAATCCCTTTTCATAAGCTACATTTGACATTATGTTATATAAGAGAAACTGTGGAATAGTGATTATAATAATGATTCTTAAATGGGAGCCCTACAGCCTACCCCAAAGAGCAACCTGCAGATCTGGAGGAGGTGTTAAATATCCGGAGGCATTATGGCTTTTAGGATTTTCAGCAGGTCCTTCTCCCCACTTGCATGGCTCCTGGAATCAAGTCAAGAAGAGCTATTTATTATATTGTTTTCCTAACTGTGACAGACAGTAAATGGTTAATGCATTAAACTGGTCTGAGAACTCTGAGTGACGGGATTCAAATGGAATTCTATAGCTAGGAGTGGCAGTTAAAACTGACAGTTGACTGGGGAGGAAGGTTAAGGGTGGGAGAGAGAGAGAGGATCAAGAAGGATCCCCATTCAAGCCTCATGGAAGTAGTTCCTAGTAAAGAGAGGTAATTCCTATCCAATCTAAAGGAAACAGGTCCCAGTAAAGGGGGGTGATTCCTATTAAGTGTTTAAGAAGGGATATTGGAACTTGAGTGAATGTTCCTGCCTTCACCAACTTAAATGTCTGTGAGACAAAGAAGCTTATATTTGGTCATTTAGGTACAGACAGCCAGAAAATCCCCCAAGTTTCTGAAGGTCTGTCTACATAACTAAAGAGCTACATGTTTGTGATAAACTATTGTTTATATTTATACAAAGTTGCCTCATTCCTGTTGTTGGTTCACCTTCTAAGCTTTAAACCTGATACCTATCTCCCCTCATATAAGTTTAATAAAACAATTTGTCCAGTTTTGATTACCATCAGCCTCTCATATGACAAAAGAAGGATTCTAGTTGGTCTTTCATATCCCTACACTGGGTTAGTATATAAGTGCGACAGACAAAAAAACAAAGAAAAAAGGGGCTACTCAGCCAAGAAAATCAGGGGATCCGGGGAATTGTGATACCTGCTCAGAAGATAAAATCTCAGATCCAAGATATCTTCCACAAGCCCTTAAAAAGTAGAACATAATGAATATGGAACTATCATTATTGGCTGATAGCCATCAGGCACAAGGGACCCTTTAATCATGTATATCTGGTTAAGAAAAACTGGTCTAAACTGTGTGCATGAGTGACTGCCCATTAACACAGTGACTGCCCATTAACACCGCCCATGAGTGACTGCCCATTAACACAGGAAGTCCCATTCAGCACCATTCTGGAGCCATGCAGACCCTTGCACTGTCCACTGCCCATTTTAAGATTACACCAATTATATTCTGTTGAGAATGTGAACAGCTCCACTCAGCAGAGGGGAAACAGAGGAAACATTAGTCTTGAACCAAGGTTCAAATTCACACTCTTCCAAGAAGCTAACTGAATGAATTTGGTTAGTCACCTTCTCGCAACTTAATCTAATTTGCAGAGTTGTTATTGTGAAGATAAATGAGGAAGGGAGAACCATGTATGCTATCCCGAGCTACTCTTTTATGGCTTCCCAATCATGCAACATGACAGTGGTCAACATTGTCTTCTTAAATTTATAATTCAACTGAGATAATTTCAGAAATAATTAATCATCTTTAATTTGCCATGAAAAAAACTAAGAGGAAATAACAAAAGCTATTTTAATTTATCTCACACTCACACAGACCATTTATGCACTGGGAACTTCACTGCCCCAGCTCTCATGCAGGAACACAAATCAGGGGGCGGATGAGGCACACCAGGCCAAATGCTCCCCTGTGTGGGTGCAGGAAGAGGTGGGACAACCTGCCACGACTTAACCTCCAGCCATGAAACCTCCAGTGCATAAACGGTCACAGAGAGACACACACACAAAATAAGGATCAAACTACAAACCATATCAAGGCTTTGCCCTTCCCTCCAAAAAACCTCTAACACTGAATGAATGCATTTCTTAGAAATGCCTAACAAGATCATACACAATGCAAAGCAATTTGTATCAGTAATCAAGGTATGCAAAGAACATTCACCTTCATGAGAGGCTACTGAAGATAAAAAAACAATCTACTATTGCAACTATGATTGTTAAAAGGCCATCAGCGCAATAAGGATGCAGCCTGTAGCCACCTACAAAACTACCTGGTGGACAAAAAGGACTATAAGTGACTCACAGCCACTGTGGTGCTGTGATTTATTTATATAACATTATAAAATGATGCTAGCATAATTACATAACATAGAATAGGTAGGAAAGTGTACTCTATCAGTCTACAACTGGTAAGTTGTCACAAGGTGCAGCAGGGAGGCCCAGGCAAAGGAGCAAGCAATGGCCTGGGGGAAAGAGGAGATGGTCAAGGTAACCCTTGCTGGGGAGACATTGGCTTCGACACCTGCTACTTCCCTGATATGCGGGTGGGGAGAAGAGGCAATAGCAAGGTCTGGGGATGATAATAATAATAATAATAATAATAATAATAATAATAATAATAATAATAATAATAATAATATATTAACAAGTTTGAACAACCACTAGTTTAGCTCATGGCAAACAGAGACATCATTTTTCACTAATGTTAGATAGTTTCACCAATCTGTGAATTTTCAGCAGGTTATTTCACTATATTCCCTACTACTGCCACCTACGGAATCCTGTGTCCCTTTTGGGACACTGACTCTTTCCTGCCAGATGGGCCTAGCCCTACATAGGCTCCAATTGCGCCCACAGTATGGAAGTGAATACAGGAAAAATCTGTATTCCCTTGCTGTGGGGTAACTGAGGGCCTGAGTCGGGCCAGCCACGGGCTGGCCTCAAGCTAGCACCATCATCATCTGGAAGCAAGGATTAGCCCCACAACCAGACAAGCGCTGGCCCAGCCTAATCCCCCGTGTGGAAAAGATATGAGAGGTCCCCAGGATTTGATTTGCCACATAAAGCATGGAAGATGGCTAACAGAATATAAATAGGAGTTTGCAGATATCTAGCCCATATCATTGTACTTATAGTTTAAACCCATTACTGCGCATCCTCTCCTCTGCAGCCAACGGAAACAGCATCCTGCCCTCCTCCAAGTGACAAACTTTCAAATACTTAAAGAGGGCTATCATGTCCCTTCTCAACCTCCTTTTATCCAGGCTGAACATTCCCAAGTGCCCCTCAACCTATCTTCATAGGGCTTGGTCCCTTGGCCCCAGATCATCCTCGTCGCTCTCCTCTGTACCTCTTCAATTTTATCCACGTCCTTCTTGAAGTGAGTCCTCCAGAACTGAACACAGTACTCCAGGTGTGGTCTGACCAGTGCCGTATACAATGGGACTATGACATCTTGTGATTCTGATGTGATGCCTCTGTTGATACAGCCCAAAATGGCATTTGCCTTTTTTACCGCTGCATCACACTGCCTGCTCATGTTTAGCTTATTATTGTATGTATCCGTCCTGTGTAATCCTGCCATATAATAATAATACTGAAGTGAATGGTTGTACATTATACCTGTGCTATTAAACTTTATAAAACAACATTAAAGTATTCCCCAAGACCTATGTTGTACAACAATACATAAATAGAGCCATCCTACTTGAAAATTAAAGCAAACCACAGTGCAATTCCACAAAGGAGGTTAAGAGACTTTACTATAAAAGCTTGTCTCATGGTGATAAAATTAGAGGTGAAGAATTAAAGTGATTACACTCTAAAAATGACTTACTAGAAGTGACAGCGGTTTTTTAACCTAAATATTTTTAAGCACTGAATTTGTCACCCCTATAAGTTATATTCCTAACTATAAAGTTTTTTTACTACACCAGTAAAAGAAATGAAGTACTTTCCACCAATGTTTCTAGATAAATCAGAAACATTGTATTCAATTCATATTTTATTTGCTTATATGTGCATTCTTTTATTTTCAGCTGAGCTGCTTTCTTGAGCTGGAAAAGATTGCTCAATTATTAACACAGATACTTGCACTTGAAGCAAAGTTACCTCATGGGTTCTGATCCGTGGAGGGTAATTGATCTTGAAAGCAAAATATAAAAAGAAATACAACTTTTGGAATAGTATAAGGTGATTCAGAATATATCAAGAGAATAGGAGCAAATTTAATTCTACGTAATCCATACATATTGAAATATTGTTAGGTTTTACTTTTACAGTGATTATTACAGAGCCGAGTTAACCAAGTTTCTTAATCAATTCTTGGTAGTTATTTCATACACTGGAGTAACCAAAACGAGATCCTAGGTAAGTTACCCATTTTCAAATCCAAAATTTTCCTCAGCGGTGACATCCTCAGGAATAGTGTTAAATCAAATGTGAGTCCATTTCAAAAGTAGTCTTCAAGTATCCCTTAAGCAGTAGCTTATCAAGTATGGGGACAGTCCACAATAGGAATCAAGAGCTGGATACCTATTGTGGACCGATCCCATATTGACCCCATACCCCATGTAACAGGAGTCCAGATTTGGATTCCTTTTGTGGACCAACTCCATACTTGACCCCATACCCCATGCAATAAGAGTCCAGAATCAATAGGTTTTGACTTGCAGTCAGTGAAATGTGTACGTATAGATGGGATCTCTGTCTCATTAGAGTATAGCAATTTTTACTCCAGTAAACCATAGAAAAAGTATCTGTGATAATTATTACATTGTCAATACTATTCTCAATAGTTTTCCACGGATATTTCTTCATAAAAAGCTTAATTATCTACATAGAAGCTCCTTCCCATGTATACCCTCAGCAAATAGTTTGCAGTTACAGTTTTTAAACAGAAACTGGCAATGTCAACAGAGTAGACACTGTCATTTTTGTTTCCTCATGCTGTTTGGTGCTGGGATGTTTTTCCCTACCTTCCAGCTTTAGTCTGATGGATGATTGCATGTACCCAAAGATTGTGCAATGAATAAGGTTATGTCACAACATCATGTAGCCAATCAAATCTGGCTCTGCGTTGATGTTACTGAAGCAGGTAAAGGCTCTTGAGAAGAAGGGCAATGCTAATAAAAAGACAGAAATACTTAAGAGAGGTGAAAAATCTGAAAATTGCTGAAACTGTCTGCAAATAAAAAAACAGTAGTTTTAACATCATTCTAATGGATGGTTTTCTTCTCAGTATCTCATATTTCAAAACTGATTGACTGAACAAGAGTTTCAATTTAACTTTAATTTTATAGAAATCTTATTTAAAACAGTGCCCAAAGGGATCCTAATTATTAAACTTTATAATTGTTCAGGGAACCAGATAAGAAAATGAAGATAAACAATCAACATCATCTGCAGTAAATGCTAGGACTTACCAAAAATGTTATGTTAACTATTTATTATTGTAGGCAATGAGGTTTACATACCCTGATTGCAGCTCAAACTGATGGGAGACATTTCACATGTGTAGTAGGGGTGTTTGCATATGGAGCAAGGTAAAATGAAGGTACCGATCAGTAATTTAATTCTCTTTTTATCCTTTGCTCCATGTATAGAAATTTAGATTTAAACCAATCAAAACCAGGCATGCCAGTAGCCACCAAAGCTAATTTTAATATCCACCCAAAAAAGCCACATATAATAGAAAACAGCCAAACCTACAAGTTCGTCCCATCTTTCCCTCCCCCGCAACTTGCACCTTGAATGCAGCTGGAACTTCTATAGATCAGAGGACACCGTCAGTATTGGCTGACCAATCTCTAAGGGTTTTTCTTCCCCCTCTCTTCAAGATACTCCGTGTTAACAGCTTGAGGGGGTTCAATCAGCACTGCTTTGATCTCAGCTGGAACTATAATTATTTAACATTGTTACAAGGATTTCTATAATCCATCCTACCATTAAATCCCTTTTACACCCTCATCTTCTGAAGCCTAATCTGCATCTGTACACTCAGTTTGTCTCTTCAGCTGGTTTCATCAGGCTTCAGCATTCTCCAACACCCAGACTGATGGCTCCTTTTTTAAATGAAATCATTTTCTTTCAAATTGAAAACTGCAAAAAAAAAAGAGGTCCTGTACATTTGCTACCTTTTGATGAGATAACTATATAACACCGATCTCTTCTGTAGTTTGCTGCAAGCCTCCTTCCATCAAATTCATTCCAGCATTTGTGTTCTTGTTAAGCAGGAAATGCTGTGTGCTAATGTTACTGTTTTGAGCTCTTGCACCCGCCCCATGCACACACGTTTATACTGGCATGCACTGCAACACCATATGGTAGGGCATGCTGTGCTTCTTGGAAAATGCAGACAGCTAAGCATAAATATACCATTGGTAATGTTAGAAATCAATTTTCATAAAAGTTCTCAGCATGCATTAATAATCAAAGTGGGGAAAAAATAAAACAATAGGTCTGAAGAAAAACGGTCCTTTGAATCTATGTAATTGACAAGCTAAAAAGAACTAACTGTAAAACAACCAGAGGATTCAACTAAAGGACAGCCCCTAAAATTGTGAGAGAGGAAAATAGGATAATTTGATGGTTGAGGGCAACAAGATCAGTCAACTGAGGATCCTAAACGTTTAAGGAAATTAGTTGCCTTGTTGACTTTTGTTGGTACATGCACATGTTGAAAATATTTTTAGCCATGCTAGTGCTTGAAAAAAGCCAGAAAAGCCGCTCTGTTCAAAACTCAGCAGAAACCTCTGAATCAAAATGCACATCTGCCAGGCCTATTTAAGTGCTTGACATTTTTACCACCCTGACGTATGCTCACAGACAGGTGTTCCAGAATAAAGAGGTTTTGACTGGCACAACCCCAACTATTTCTAACAGTTCAGACTGCAAGCTCAATTTTTTTTAACCCTGCAGAGTACTGTTAGTTATTGTTCATACTGTATGTAATACTTTTATTCAATGATATCCTACCACAATAAATTGGGTGATGTTATTAGGACATTACATTTATCTCTGTACTTCAATATCATACGCTTTATTTAATGCAATGGTTATAGAGCAATATTCTGACCACCAATGAACAAAATAAAGTCATATTTCACAGTTGTGATGTCATCAAAGGGCTATATTTCATGGCTATAACACCTCTGAAAATATGTACAGTATATAAAATGATATCCGTAAGGAGCCACTTTTCCAAGTCTGCCTGAGGTCCAGCAAGGTGGACCTCCTCAAATTTCATTTAATATATATTAAGATTTGAATATCAAGGAAGCCTAAATAGCCTGAGGATAAAAAAGCATTTTGAGACGCATACTCTATAGTATCTTTCCTATATTATGTATATTTTTCTATGTTAACATCATTATTTCCTCCAATAGCTCAGCATGACCTTCCATTCACAAATTTGAACCTTCTTATTTCAATTCAACAGACGTGTATTCTTTAAGAGACGGAGCTCAGAATAGACAAACTCTAGGCTTCCTGAAGTTCCAAATCTTGCAAGCAGCATTTCATTGTTTCCTTCACTCAGTCTCACTTGAATATCAGTCTTCATTGCTAAAAACAAATATCAATCCATTTCTCTGAACAGAAAAACTGATAGGATCATTTCATGATAAATTAATTTTGCCATGTATTTGTAATTTTAACTACTAATTAATGAATCGCTCCACCTTTACTTACTAGGTCAGCATTTTTCTTTACAATATGCATCAGGTCACTCTTTAGATAAGTGATATGATAAATCTTTCCTTGGGAGAAATAATGGCACAACTTCAGTCTTAGGTTTAGACTCACTTTGCCCAATAATTATTTACTACATTTTGAATATGAAGTAAAAATCAGAATAAATGTGCCCAGGCATAGCTAGTGACCCAAACTTCGTCTTTTCCTAAAAACAGAGGTTTTACATGGTGTACACTTTAACATAAATGCATTCACATCTCTGGATCTGATACTGCTCAAGCACAAAATTGCTACAGGATGGGGAGGGAACACTGTGTTAATTCTAACATCACTGATCACATGTAAACGTGGAAGAATTTAATACAGGCATTCCAAGTGATGTCCATCTTTAATCAGGAAAACTGGAAATGATCAATAAAAGACTGGAAGATTAGCATCCAAGATTTCTTTTGATGTGTTGTTTTTAGCCAACATCATCTGACACCTTGATTCAATGAAATACTGATAATACGAGCCAGAAGATAATCCAGGTGAAGACACATTCAATAAACATTCTATATCAGAAAATATTTTAGCCTTTGCTTTAGAAAAGAAATTGGAAGGTGTCAATTGCAACCTTTCCCTACTATAATCACAACCCTCAATTAAACATATTTTGACAATCTTATTTAGCAAGAAACCAGGCAGAACAAAGAAAATAAAGATTATCCATTATGCCAAACCTCATAACTCTCTCTTTTCTCCTAATACTACCTGAAGTGGATTTCAACTGTAACAAGAGGCACTTGACACACTGATTATTTGAATTCACCCACTGAACTCAAATGCTACAAAGAAATAAGAAAAACAGAGTCGAAGACAATTAATTTTCTTCCACTGTAGTATTCAAAATAAAGACTTCCCAAGTTATATTTATCTGGGAATTGTTTTTCCACCTTTATTCCAGCAGGTACTGCAGTAACCTCTTATTATTTAGGAAGTTCTTGAATCCTACTCCTGACACTACAAAAAAAGAAGAGGCAAAGAAACACAAAGTCCCAAGTCTGCTTTCCACAATTCTTTGTAATATTTAAACTATCTTTCAAAGAAAGACAATAATAATTATTTTCCTTTTGGCTGATGCTAGCATTTATTTTCTGGCCACTGGAGTGGGAAATTAAATACTGATTTGAATACTAAAAACAGAAGAGAGCTCAGAAGCTGTCGTGTTCTGGGACTTGAAAGTGACTAGAATATAGGCGAGGGGGCCAAAAGGTAGAAAAATTAAAAGAGGATGGAAATGGAAGATGCTCAAGTTAAAAACTGGGTAACTAAATAGCAAGACGGATATAAAGATACAAGAAGGCAGTACCAGGAATGAAGAACCTGCATGGGGTTAAAGACAGAGTGTGACAAGGGATCAAGTGGGAGTTCAAAATGGAGGAAATGACCCATGGCCAACAGCATGTGAACAAGAAGTTGGAAAACATAGGACTGGACAAGCAAGGGGCAGGGGAGAAAGATGCAAAGGTCTCAAACAGCATAAAATATGAAATGGACCAGGTGTACATGCAGAGAATTGTAATTAATCAGATGTCTGGATGGTTTTACAGGCGATGTAATGGATGATTGCTGGAGATTGAAATATAAGGGAACAGCTCTATAGTTTTAATTAAAATTCCGGTTGGTAACACCTGCAACAATAGACATGAAACAGTGATGTATACTGAAGTGTGTTAGCCCTAGGAAGTATTTCGGTGGGAGACCTCCAAGGAACATGAAGGTTATGACGCAAAGGATTGCAATGGCAAACCACCTCTGAATGTCTCTTGCCTTGAAAACTCCATGAGGTCAACTGTAACTTACCAACACTTTCCAACATAATTAAGTTTATTACATCTATTTAGGCTGATGAACATGTGCAAACTGACAAAGTTCTTCCCACTCTAGAAATTCAGAATGGTGAAAATATTAGGCATCTATATCTCATGCTCAGTTCTTCATATAAGTAGAAAAGCTTCCCCACCAAGCAGAAAAACAGTCAGTATAACATAACATAGTATATGCATCCATTTATCGGGTCATCTACTGACTCATATTATATTCTATAGTAACGTAAGGTATGTTAACAGCTGTACTGAAAAAGCAACAAAATATCTTATTCTAATTATTAGCTAGACTACTCTGTCCCTCTGACAAGGGAGAAAAACTAAAGTAAAATAAGAAATTCCACTAAATACATCAGCTGAAATACTACTTCTTTTAGAAAAAAAATTGGTATTCTCCATGCTCGCTCTTTGTTTGCATGCACTTGTTGGAGCATAGTTTTCCTCATAAATGACTCCATGTTGGGCATACTTGTTCAGTATATTAACACCCCCGTCCTTCAACGAATCAAGAAAAAATTGTTGCTATGCAGGAATAATCTTGGCAGAATTAATGAGAAAAACACAACAAAGAGCAAAATGGTTGTGGACCAATTACATGCCCCTTTTGATTCTCAACCCATCTGCTTCCAGAAGCTGACATTGTTTCCTAGTCCTATGCAATTACCAGAGTATGTGATTGCCTTTATGACCAAAATACAGTGGAGACAGCTGAAAAGTGCAAAGCTTCCTGCCAGATTCTGTGGGTCCCTTGGTGCATGAAACTACAAGAAACAGTGTATTGTAATGCAGATGTCTGTTGATTCCCAATAGAATTTCAAACTCTAAGTCCTTCACTGCACAGCCTACAGGAAGCCGAACTTCTAAATGTCTTCACTATATTACGTACCATGTCCAAAAATCGCCTTTTCCCCCCCTGACAGCTTGTTCCGTGTGCTTCCGCACTTACATTGTATTGCCACACTTATATTTATGACCCTGATGAGCCAGCAAAGTACCCAAGACAGGCTGAGACTATTTATTTACACTGGGGGGCAGGAGGGGAGGCTAAGCTTAGGGAATCCAGTGTCCTTATTTTTATATCCACACACACTGTACTCTAGTCTCCTAAAACTTGCATAGCAGATGGCAGCAGCAGCAGGGCATTTGTGAACATAGAGGTGCTCTTTACACCATCAGAATTGGAATTTTGCAGTGGATCTTTTTGGGCACTATTATATATATTTGTTGCTCTAGCAACAAACCAGGGCAATGGAGAATCCTCAAACTATACAGACATTTTATGATATCAGTTTTAGGTGGCTTCAAACTGCAAGTGACTGAGGGTTTTTTAAATTGTATTCTCGTAGTATGGGCAAGACTTTTCCTGACAACAGTATGTGTGGAAAGGATCTGGGGGTCTTACTAGTCCATACACTGAACATGAGTCAGCAGTGTGACTCGGTGACTAAAAAGGCAAATGGGATTTTGGGCTGTATTAAAAGAAGTATAGTGTCCAGATCACACGAGGTGATGTTACCGCTTTACTCCGCTCTGGTAAGACCACATTTGGAGTAATGTGTTCAATTTTGGGCACCACAACTGACAAAAGATGTAGACAAACTGGAGTATGTCCAGAGGAGGGCTAAGAAGATGGTGAGGGGTTTGGAGAATAAGTTGTATGAGGAAAGGTTGAGGGAATTTGGTCTGTTTAGCCTAGAGAGGAGACAACTGAGAGGTGATATGATAACCATCTTCAAGTACTTGAAAGGATGTCATATAGATGTCATATAGAGCAGGGGTAGTCAACCTGTGGTCCTCCAGATGTCCATGGATTACATTTCCCATGAGCCCCTGCCAGCAAATGCTTGCAGGGACTCATGGGAATTGTAGTCCATGGACATCTGGAGGACCACAGGTTGACTACTCCTGATATAAAAGGATGGAGCAGAGTTGTTTTTTGTTACCCCAGAGGTCATTGGACAACAACGAATGAGTTGAAATTAATTCAAAATAATTTTTGACTAAATATCCAGAAGACTTTCCTGACAGAGCAGCTCCTAAGTGGAACAAGCTTCCAGTGGAACAGATGGTGGATTTTCCTTCCTTGGAAGTTTTAAAGCAGAGGCTAGACAGCTATCTGGCAGAAATGCTGATTTTATGAACTTAGGCAGATTGTGAGTAGGTGCGCAGGAAGGTATGTGTCAGTGTTTGTCACTTGTGGCCCTTCCTTGTGAACCCAGCTGATCGCCAGTGTGGTATGGTAGATGAATTTCCTCCAGGCCAGGCTGGATTCTGGAGATTTTTGGTGGGAGGATAACTTGGGCATGAAACTGGATTCAGTGTAAGAGGGCAGGTAGTTGTGAGTTCCTGCACTGTGCAGGGGGTTGGACCAAGCATTTTTATAAGGGCTCTCTCAGTCTCACCTACCTCACAGGGTGTCTGTTGTGGGAAGCAGAAAGGTAGGGAAGGTAACTGTAAGCCACTCCGAGACCCCTTCTGGTACAGAAAAGCAACATATAAGAACCAACTGTTCTTCTTCATAGTCTACTCACTATGCAACAAGTCTAAAACATATTACTTAGATATCAGCTCATGCTTCAAAACCCATGACACAATATTTTGTAAATACACAAAAGTGGGGAAGAAATTATCCTCAGTGATAATTGAAGGGGTTTAGTTTCTAGCTGCCCTAAAACTTCATGTCATGTATGAAGGATCCTGACTCTTTCATTAATCTACAGAGGGGTATTATTTTTGAGGTCTTCAAATACTTCATAGTGAATGATGGAAACTGGATTATGATTCAGTGAATTTCCTCTCTGCCCTTTCTTCCTCCAGTTTATCCTACAACAGGAAAGCCTAGCCTTCACTGTAGAAGATGTATTTAGGCTGCCTCTTGTTTCACAAAGGCTCAGAAGTCTATAGTAATTTTGACACTTTGTTATAGTGTTTCTATGACCCATCCCTGCACACGCATATACACATACAAACAGGCACACATAGACACATAACCACTCATATAGCACACTACCACCCTGTCTCATTTTCATATGGATACAAAGCATCGGGATAAAATGATGGTTCATTATAGTGGTACAGAGCTCTTATCTTCATCCAGCAAGAGTCATTTCCTTCCCAAGATTGAAATGCAAATGTGAAAATTAATGATAACTGCATTATCTGATAGCTGAGATAATACCGATTCACCGTCAGAGTAACACACAGCCGTCCTATGATTTCCTCTGCTTCACAATATTCTTCTTACTGTCAGACTATATCTATGGTTAACTATGTTTCATGGATTTTCGTTAATTTACATCAAATAGCAGTTTCCAAGATCCCGTATCTGCCACATTTCCCCAATCAAAAAGGAAACAAAATCTGGACTGTAATCTCCAAGTCTTCTCAAGACTGGTTATATATATATTTTAAAATAATTCCAATTTATCAGTGTCTGCTTCTTAGATAGTCATTCCAATGTACACTAAACAGTTTGCCTGCTTCTGCCCAAATAAAAAAGTAATTTATAAAAACCGAGAGAATATTTCAGGAAATCCATTAAAACAAGCATCTCAAAACCAAGGGGACAAGATACACATGTACCAACAGCATCAAAAAATCAATAGTACACATTTCACCAAAACAGCACACTTCATAATTGACACATGAGAAAATCAAACATCATTTCTAAAACTGCAAAAATTAATGGGAGAAATCATCTTGTTTTACTATTTTTCTTATTAAGCTTTGCATATGCTGTTTTTTTCTAAGTCCCACAGAAAATCCTACAGCAAAGAACTTTGTTCAAGATTTTAAAAAATCATGGTCTCTATACTGTTAAAAGCTACATGAATTCATCTCTTCCATCTTTCCTAAATCTCAGCTGTTCCCGGCATGCCTTCTGGAACATTCTCAGTCCTCATCTGAGGTTGGATTCAGACTAAATTGTCTATTATTAAAGCACGAAGAAAGAAAGAAAGAAAGAAAGAAAGAAAGAAAGAAAGAAAGAAAGAAAGAAAGAAAGAAAGAAAGAAAGAAATTCCACCCTCCTTCGGCAGGTACTCTCTAGGATGTCCTGAGAGCCTACTTTCTCTTTTCTCCAGCTGATTTGGGCAGGCTGGCACATAGGCATCTAGATTTGGGAGAGCCTCAGAAAAAGGTGCTGCTACTCAGTACAGGTGAGCACCTTCTCAAATAAAGTCCTGGATATAGGTACTTTGCAAATCACACATTATTGTCTGAAAAGTCCAATCATATACCCATTTAGTCTGAATAAGACCCATAGTAAATGGAATTCACTACCAAATGTGCACAGATTTGCAACCTTAATCATAGTCGATATTGTTTTTTTTTCCCAATCCAGAACATTCTGTGATTGATGATCCTATTCTGAATCCATCTCCTGCAGCCTGCTATGGAGCATCCCTCTATTCATGCACTCTCCTCATTGTTCTCTTTCTGTTCCTTTCTTTGTTGTTTGTGGGCATACAGGTGCTAGGGAAGAACGTGACAGCACAGGTCTGAGATTCAAGAGAGCTATGGTCGGTCAACACTGAATTAGGTGGGCTAATGTTCTGAGAAAGGAGTTTGGCAAGGCTGTATACTGTCGCAAGGCGAACAAACCGGTAAGTCCTAGAGGAGATCAGCCCGGACTGCTCCTTAGAAGGCCAGATCCTGAAGATGAAATACTTTGGCCACCTCATGAGAAGGAAGGACTCCCTAGAGAAGAGCCTAATTCTGGGAGCGATCGAGGGCAAAAGAAGAAGGGGACAACAGAGAATGAGGTGGCTGGATGGAGTCACTGAAGCAGTGTGTGCAAACTTAAATGGACTCCGGGGAATGGTAGAGGACAGGAAGGCCTGGAGGATCATTGTCCATGGGGTAGCGATGGTTCAGACACGACTTCGCACCTAACAACAACAATGTTCTGAGTCAATATAAGGCAAAAATCATGCTTTCTATGGACTACCTCTGATCACTTGAGGGCCATTTAAAGTGGGGATAGAAAGATAAGTGTTGTAATTGGCAAGACACACTGGGAGCATGCTTAGTCCCATGAGTACTACAAATTCCTGAGAGACTACCATCAAAGGTTGGGGGAGCTTGGACTGTTTAACCTGGAGAGGAGACGGCTGAGAGGGGATCTGATAACCATCTTCAAGTATTTAAAAGGGTGCCATATGGAGGATGGAGCACAGTTGTTCTCTCTTGCCCCGGAGGGACGGACCAGATCCAATGGGCGGTATATAAATCTAAATAAATAAATAAATAAAATTAAAAAGAAATTTTGTCTAAACATCAGGAAGTTCCTGACAGAGCAGTTTCTCAGTGAAACAGGCTACCTCGAGAGGTGGTGGGTTCTCCATCTTTGGACAAAGGCTAGATAGCCATCTGACAGAGAGGCTGATTCTGTGAAGGCTCAAGGGGGTGGCAGGTTACAGTGGATGAGCGATAGGGATGTGAGTGTCCTGCATAGTGCAGGGGGTTGGACTACATAACCAATGAGGTCCCTTCCAACTCTATTATTCTATGATTCTATGAAATCTGGCTGGCAGTGTCACATGTGTGGAGGGGATCATAGGCAAAAGCCATGACTTTTGATTGTCCCTTGCTACCTGCTCCATCAGAACTTCCTGCACTTAGAAACTCTGCTTGTTTGTTTAACCAACAAACATGCCTTGTACACCAAGTCAAATGGTCTGGTTGAGCACCCATGCTGAGGGCTAACTATCCCTGCCCTTCTAATGTATATAGTTTTACCAGGTAATGGATTTCCCTTAACATTTTTCTGCTTATGGATTTTCCTTGCCCTCCTTGACAATACATAAAATCACCATGAAATCCAACATTCTTCACATATTAAATTTCACACCCACACACGCACATGAAACATTTACCGTAACATAGGAATGTTGAGATAATGGAATTTTACTGCATGTATTTTGGTTACAGAAAGATTTTTTAAAAGTATGCTCAAACAACACGTTGTGAAAGCTAATGAAATCGTTATCTTCTTAAATCAACTGAACTACCTTTTAGAGCCAAATCTTGTTTTTACATAACACTGCAGTGCTTTGTGCAAAATACAGGCATATTTTTGTATATCATTAACAACACCAAAAATGACATCACAACAATCAGATATACTGTATCTTAATTTTTGTTTGCACTATATTTTCCACCTGCTGGTTTCAGAAAATTACAGCTGGAGTTCTTCCATTCATACACAGAATACTGTAATTTGCAAAGTCAAGCACGGATGAAAATGTGATTGAAATATAAGAGGCATTTTTAATGAAAAATGTTGTCATTGCATTATAAATTATTTCCAGAAAGACTTCTGGGCTCTCTAGTCTTGTGAAGAGAATGTCGTCCATTTTTAGAAACATTTATTCTGTCATACTGTTTCCAAATGCAGTCATCATTATTCAAGAAACAGTTATGATAATTAGGGAGATCCTTGCATAAGGATATTGAAACCCTTTATGCTATTTTGCTTGACAAACCAAATTCTACATATTCACAGCTAATGGCTGTCTGGATCATTCTTATTCATGCCGATGAAACTCCCATCTTTCCAGTTCTGTCATGTTGCATTTGCACTGTTTATACCGTTTGTGAGAAAAAAATTACCTTACATTTCTGCCTAAACACAAACCTCTTACGCTTTATTGATTGCAGTCCACAGGTTTCTCTCTTAACTCTGAAGTCAATGACCAGGGTGTGTTAAATGATTTATATCAAATGAAAAACTGATAAGAAAAGTCCTTGAAAACATCATTGGCTGCCATATCCATTTGTTAAACTCAACGTGCTGCTAAATGTAAGCTCAGAGTTTGAAACTAGATAATAGGTGTTCAGTCTCCTGGCCAAAAGAAAACACTGTTTCTACCCTTAAATCAACAATAAACATGCAAATCCCTGAACCTGCTTTTTCTCATTCTCATACATAAAGCAGTATTTCTTTTTCTTACACCCGAGGATAGGCAAGAAATATATTTTCTCCAATTCCACATGTGCAATCATAATAAAGAACAAGGTCTTCCATGCAACTTACCCACCATGCACATAAAATGATGTTGTATTGAGGAAGAAAGATGCATTCAGCATTTGGGAATATGAACTGTCAACACTGATTACAGAGTGTGGCTGCTGGTCTAGACTTAGACCCATTCCATACTGGTATCACCACGCTGGGCTGTGGCCAGGTATTTGATTTGGGGCAGGTTGCTCGGCCTCTTCCTGGGTCCAGATGGGGGAGCCTTTTCCCTGATACACCCAAACCGCCCTGGATTTGTACCTCCAGACAAGGCAGCGGGGGCTGATTTTGATTTTTCAAAATAAGGTATTTTAAGAAGGCAATACTCCCATTATTAGGGCGGAGCCTCCTGGGGCATTTTTTATCCCTTCCGGGATGCCATAGGCATGGTCACGGATGGTAGGGAGCTGGATGAGGGTGACCTGCCTCTTCCCTTTCCCATGACCCAGGCCTAGCACAGTCCACATTGCCGCCCAGGGCAAAAAAGTGATTGTGGCTATATCAGCGTTCCCTTGCCCTGGGGCAAAGGAGGGCTTGAGTCGGGCCAGGCCTGGAACAGCTCCAGCCCGACGACAATGTCATCTGGAACAGGGAATTTGCCCTGCCATAGTAAGGTGGGGCAAATTCCCTGTGCAGAAAATGTGTTAGTGTGCTGATCTAGACTGCAACAGTCAGTTCTGACTCACGCAACTCTTAGCACTGTGTGAACTGTGGTTGTAACAGAATGAGTTTCCCTGCCTGTGTTACTGTATTTTCCACTGGAACAATTGATACTGACTAAATTGTCAGAGGATTTGCCAAGTGACCGCTAACTGCCCTAACAAGTAAAATATTTAAACCACAACTTAACTCAGGCTCACTGGATGACCTTGGGCCAATTTCTCTCAGCCTCACCTACCTTATAGGTTGTTTGGTTGGATAAAATAGAAGAAAAGTCAATCAAGCTCTTTGCTCTTGACTCCTTAGGAGGACAGCAAGATAAATATGTGATAGGACAGGATACCAGATCACAGGCCCATAGACCAACTGTCACCCTTAGGGTATCAGTGCTTCAGATTCAGGCCCTGAGCCTCTTTGTCTGGCTATCAGATTTCATCTTTAAGGTTCCTCCTTGACTCCTGTTCCTTTTATTTTTTTTATTTATTTATTTATTTATTTATAGTTGGATTTGTATACCGCCATTCGCCAAAAGGTCTCACGGCAGTTCACAATAAAATATAAACTCACAGTAAAATCCCATAAAACCCCATAAATACCCTTTATTACAATAAAAAGATGGCATTCTATTCTATAACTCTCCCCGCTTTCCCCGCTTGTTCAGAGAAAGGTCAGACGTTAGTTCCGTAAGAGAGAGAAGAGAGAAAAATTGGCCGATGGATTAGGGATCTTGGATTGAACCCGGGCTCTGCCCTGGCCTCAACCATACGCCTGGTGGAAGAGCTCCATCTTACAGGCCCTGTGGAAAGATGGATCCTCTACTGCCTGCATCCTTTATGCCCTCCTCTTAAAGCCAGTATGGTGTAGAATTAAGAGCAGCAGACTCTTATTTGGAGAATGAGGATTGATTCCCCACTCCCCACATGAAGACATGACTAACATGTTGAATTTGGAGACAAGAGAGTCAGTTTAAACTCCCCAGCTATGAACCTCATTGGACAGCCTTAAGCACGCGTTAATATATCCCTGCCCAATCCACATCACAGGAATGTTTTCAAAATTTATGAGCTAAGGATTTAAGTACTAAGAAGTACAGTAAAAATGACAGCAATAACTTGTGCTGGAGAACATGAAGGCTCACTTAACACACATTCCTTTTAAAACACAGTGATGCCTAAAAGAGACACCTGAGCATAACCATTCCAGCTTTATATTATTTATATATGTATATTATTCATACAAACAATGGGATTAATAACCCACAACTGGTTTCCATAACTCTAAAGAAACAGTCAAATTTTGATACGGGTCTTTGCTGTTCCATCTGGGTTCTGCAGTTTTCTCTTTTGTACTTGTCAAAGATTTTTCTATTGCAAATGAATAATAGCCTTTACTACATACGTCATCAATAAGAAATTATTTTGAGAATTTCTTTTTCTAAAACACTCACAAAGATAAAAAGCAAATCCACTTTTCTTATCAATAGAAAAGTATTTGTGAACATAAAAGATAATTGGTTTCCTGAGCTCTTGAATACAATATTAGCCATAAGCGTTATTGTGGAAGGCAAACAGTTCAAGTATACACTTTCCTACCTGGCCCATCCCAGTCTTCCGTCTCAAGCGTGAGTGGCCCAGATTTCTCCAATCGTGCATCTCCATCAGAATCTACTGCTTCTTGGCTGCCCTCTTCATCACCTATTAATTTTCCAAGTAATACGTACAGTTAACATCATTTCAATTACAGAATTCAAAGCAAGATTCAGGTGGGTAGCCGTGTTGGTCTGAAGTAGAAGAACAAATTTGAGTCCACCCCCTCCCACCCCCGCAACACCCAGCCGCAGGAGCAGGGTGGCGGGCAGAAGCAGCAGTGGCAGCGGCAACTTGGGCGGCTTCCTTGGAAGCAGTGGGCAGGAAATGGAAAGGTAAGGGTAGGTGTGAGGGCAGGACAACACTAAAGACACTATTGCACATTTCCCCCTCCATACAGTCTTATCCTTAGCTGCTCATTTGTTGCTTGCGGATGGGATGTGTGATAGATGGTGTTAAATCCACTTTCCTGGATTTACTGTATCGACCTTTAAAAATGTCCGAATCTGCTGGACAGCCTTGGATTTAAGTGATGTCATGAGAAGGGGGCTCTAAAAGCTGCCAACATTCAGAAGCTATTCAGGAAAATATTCCTCGTCCGGAAATGGTATTATTCTTCATTCCTTGCGTTAAATTCAGCTCTCTCCTCATTAAGTATATAAGACCTTGTTTGAGCGAAGGATTATTTCCCCAGAAAGCACATTCCTGGGGGCACCCTCATTGGGGTGGGGGCTGTAACTTGAACCCCATAAATCCAATCCTCACCAAACTTCGAGGACAGGCAGAGAAAAGTCAGCCTGAACTTTACCATGAGTTTAGAGTCTCTAGCCCGCTGGCAGGGGGAGGAGAGTTCTACTGCCTCACAAACCAAAACAGCTCCTAAGGTGGTTAAAAATTTGTGATAATCCATGTTTCACAAACGAGGCACATTACAAACCAAATGACATTTTCCCAGTTTGCGCCCATCCCTACACATTGGCAGCACTTAAATTTCTATTATTAAAGTGACTTGTCTTCTTAATATCTGGATGTTATTTTCCTACCCAAAGGATGCAAAGTTGGAAGTTCAAGTAAAATCAAATATGTTTAAGATTGAAGTTCCAGCGTTCCAGTGTCAGACAGTCAGTCATCCCCTATGGCACAGTATTAAATCCACGCAGTTCCTATCAACATCAACCTCTTATAAAAAAATTCTTATGCAACTGTAACTATTGAGCTTTCCTGACTGCGCATCGCAGCAGCTGTTAGTCCCCCTATAATGTGTTTTGCAATCAGCAAAATCTACAAAGTATCTTTTTTAACAATGAACAGTTCAGAACTGACAGGTCTAGTTTCTTGTTCACAACTGCTTATCACAGCATAGATATCATATATATTTTCCAGGTGCTTTCTATAGTTAGGATACCTTCACAGAAGCCGTCTGTGAAAGATAAGGTCATAAAAGAGATGAAAAATGTGTGAGCTTCGTACACTCATGGTTTTATCATCAGACAAGATAGCTTTTCGTAAAGGACTTCCAGTTACAAACAGAAAGCTGCCTACAACACAGAAGGAAAAATACAGAAAGTTCGGAATTGAGTTCAAGTTTACTCTTACTCAGAGCCTAAATTCAAAATGGTAACACAAAACAGGAACTCACAATGCAAAGTGATATTAAATCAAACTTGAGGTGGCGGGAGATATCTTGCCTTGTTACAGCGCATAAACACTGCAGAGACCAACAACAGGCTTTCAAAGAATATAAGAATTGGATAGTTAAAGGTTTAGTTAATTCATCTTTTTTTAAAACTCCACCAGACATATGTCTCTAGGAAGGTAGCAAATTGGGCATGTAAGCAACATCCCTCTCTCACTGCTCTGTCCTCAGGACATGGAATTTCAAGGGAAACTGCTCAGAAGCATGGCATTAAACTTTAGCATATTGCAGGAACACTGAGAGTGTATGGCAGGGGTAGTCAAATTGCGGCTCTCCAGATGTATATGGGCTACAATTCCCATGAGCCCCTGCCAGCAAATGCTGGCAGGGGCTCATGGGAATTGTAGTCCATGGACATCTGGAGGGCCGCAGTTTGACTACTCCTGGTGTATGGAGTACAAAGGCAAATACCTGTTAAAATCCAGAACGTGCATGCAGATAAAAAAGCACCAACAAGTATTGATTCACTGATGGCTCAAACCGTAGTTAAAATGTAAATGAAAAATGATATTTATAAGTAAAAGCCCTAGAATGAGCCCATGTTCACTGTGCCACCTTCAAAATGGCCTGGGGATTTCCAATCAAGATGAATTCGCACTGTATTTTCTGTGAAATTCATTCTGTGAGAGACAGCCTATGGCCCAGTTAAGACACAAAGTGAAAACAGAGTTTATTTTAACAATGAGTAGTGTGTGAAACTAAGACTTGGGTCACAAACAGTCATTCAAACCCTGGTTTGTCTCAACTAATGGTGGTTTCATTGCTTTCATTTATTTTCCCCGTCTTTTCTGTACAGACCCAAGCAGTATGCCGCCCTTCAACATTGTAAGGATGCATAATAAGTCAGGATTAAGCATTTGTGTGCTATGAAAAACAGTAGTGGTTGATTAATCATTCTGTGACTTCAAACCATGGTTTCATACCCTGGTTTAAAGTTCCCTAAACCAGTGATCCCCAACCTTTTTATCACCGGGGACCAGTCAACGCTTGACAATTTTACTGAGGCCTGGGGGGGGGGGGTAGTCCTTTGCTGAGGAACGTTGCTGCCGCTGCCTGAGCCCCTTGCTTTCCTGCCGGTACCCCTGACTTCCTGCCGCCCGCTGGGGGGGCGCTGCCAGCAGCAGCTGCGCACTGCCATGCCGAGGGGGAGCCCCAGCCTTGGCGGCCACTGGAGAACACCAAAGGTGAGCTGGCGGCAGAGTGGCAGGGCAGCCCCCGAGGCATCAGCCAGGGAGGAGGATGAGGAGGAACTGTGGCCCGGTACTGACTGATCCATGGACCGGGGGTTGGGGACCACTGCCCTAAACAATACTCTGCACAAGGGAACCTTTGGTCTGTCGCACACAATCCGCGCTGGATTTGTGTTCTCGCAAGGCAGCTAGGGTGGCGAGGTTTTTCCACACTCTAGGGTGGCATGGGCCTTATTCGTTTGTTGTTTAAGAACATGGTATTGCCTAACAACACAATCTGGGGCCTGAGGACCAAGCCGTATGAGGAAAGGCTGAGGGACTTGGGAATGTTCAGTCTGGAAAAAAAGGAGGTTGAGAGGGGACATGATTGTTCTCTTTAAGTATTTGAAAGATTGTCACTTAATGGCAGGGAATGGTCCCTGCTGGCAGAAGAGGAGAGGACCCGCAGTAATGGCTTTAAGCTATAATTAGAATTGTACTGGCTAGACATCAGGAAAAAAAATTCAGTCAGAATAGTTCAGCGGTGGAATCAGCTGCCTAAGGAGTGGTGAGCTCTCCTTCACTGGGAGTCTTCAGGCAGTGGCTGGACAGATACTTATCACAGATGCTTTAGGTTGATCCTGCATTGAGTTGGTGGTTGGATTACATGACCTATATATGTTTCCTTCCAACTCTGTGATTCTAAGAAGGAAATGAACAGCAGGAAACCCTTCAACCATAGTCTCTACACATACCACATGAAACTCTCTTGCCTTTTATGGAAAAAAATGCTTTTACTTTATACATTTTCTTTCAAAAAGTACACTTTTGCCTCTTCATCTCCCCTTTTTTATTACAAGTCAATAAAATAGCACTACAATGACAGAAGTTTGCTAGGTTTCTTATAATTCTTTTTAAAAACAGATGGAAATATACCTAACTGATATCATATTTCCTTTGGTACAAGATTTTTTTAAAAAAGCGTTACTAAACTCATGAAAATAAGAATTTTCATTTCAGCTAGGTAAGTATAACAGCTAGGAAAGTATGACACTACCCAAATCCTGTTGGTTTCCATAGGACTTCAAAATCACACTTAGTACAAAATACCCCAAAATACATCAGGTTCTTTAAACCCCATCATGATAAAAGTCCTCCAATATTACCCTGTGTATCTATATAACAGCTACAAATAATCAAGGAAACAAACAGCAATGGAATTCCTTTCCCCTAGAGGCTCTTTGTCTTGGTTTTCCAGAATTCTTGCAAAACCTTTGTTTTGGTAGTTTTTAATTGACAGGGTTCAAATAGATATGCAGTAATGTGTCGGAATAACATTTTATATTCTAATGGGAATTTTATTAGATTGCAGTTTCAAGCAATATAAACAATGCTACCCACTTCCTTCTCAATATACAAGCTCATTTGGATTTGGAACAGAAACGAGAGGAAATGCTCCACTTGTGACTAAGTGCTGGAATCAAACTGTACAAATGCAGAGGAACAAAAGCCTGTATCTTTTTATAGCAGTTACAATAATTTCTATAATAAGAAATTTCTCTGTTATTAGAAAGCAGAATTGGAAAATTGTAGCAGCTCCATTTTACCCCCAAGCAACCGAACATGCTTACATTAATTTGTTTTTAGTAGATCACCTAAAGAAAGGAACTGCTCCATTTAAAGGAGAAGAAAGGGAGAGGTTCAGAGAGCAATCCTAAACAGGATTTCATTCAATGGGGCTCACTCCCAGGAAAGTGATTTTAGGACTGCAGATAATCTTACTATTCTAGCTCTCTGAGGTTTTTAAACTTTAGGGCTTGTTCTACATTAGATCTTTACAAAGTGCTGCATCCACTGATTCTGAGCCATGGAATTTACAAAGAATTAAAAGCAGAGACCTAAATTAGAACTATCCATTCAGTCAAGTGTAACTGTATACACGTAATTATTCTATTGTAGAATAACATTTTAACAAGGCACTCTGTTACTCTGAACTATGCAAGTTCTTTACTGAGACAAACCCAGTTTTCTCTGACAAACAAGGTAGATAAAGCAATAGGGAGGAAATCACAGGGTTTCCACTGGATACATTTAGCACTATTTATACCCCATATTTTCATGCTCTTTTCTTCTGCCTGCTGCCTATCACTTAGTAGTAGGTGCTTATTACACACAAACTGACATTTTAGAAAAAGCTTCTGATAGGCAGTCTGATGCTTTTATACTTGAGCCATACAGCTCTTCAGCTGCCATAATAACAAGAAACAATCACAGTCCAGGGGACAGATAAATACCCGATGCTTAATAAAATTCAAAACATCTGTCCATATTAGTCAGGACTTTGTGGCCAGACTGATGCATCACCATTGGAATGGATCCTACCCCTATCTTTCCACTACACTAAGCAAAGTTTTTTTTATATTAATAAATGCAGTCTTCCTCCAATCTAAGGAGCCTTCCTCCAATTTAAGGGACTCTCCCATTGAAAGCACTGTTTCAGTATGATTAATTACTACTTTAGTTGGAGAAAGACTACTTAGAGGATGGTTGGATCCAGCCCATTAAAATACTCAGTACCCAATCCATGAAGAATCAAAGTGGGGGCATGGGATTAAGTTTATTTATATATATTATTTATATTTATTTATTTTTATATTTATACCCCGCATCTTCCGGCAACTGCCAGCCCGAAGCAGCTCACAATCAGACAATTTAAAAAAAGAATCCAGTATCAACAATAATACATCCCCTGCCCCAATTAAAGCAACCTAAGTTGGGTAAAAGCTAGTAGAGGGTATGGAGGTCACAACGTATTCATTCCTCATAACTTTCATTGCCATCTCATAAACATCCATAGTGCCTTATAAGATGCCCCTTAGCTTCGCCACAATTTTGCCACCAAGCTCACTCTAGTAGTCTCAGCTCATGTTTTCATTTGTGAAGCTCCTGGGTATACCACTCAGCCGGCTTGGTCAGGAGCGAAAAGGATTCTGGGGAACAATCTCATCAATGGCTTCAGAGGGCCAGCTGTGCCAGTTCTCTACCAGCTCATCAACAGAGTCAACAGATGGCATCGAATCCCGCAGAGCATTCTGGAATCCTATAGAATCCGTAAGTCTCCTTGGGTGAGCATAAATTTGCTCTCCGTCTGAACAGGGCAGGGGCAGGACATTGATCCCAGTCTTCAGAGCAAAGTGGTTGAACCATGGCATGGGTGTCACCTGTAAAAGAACCAATTTTATCCCTGCCTCAAATATTAGATCCAGGTGTGGCCTGCTTGATAAGTGAGGCTGGTCACTGAGAGAGGCCTTAAGGCCGCCAGGTCCAAGCCTTAAGAGGAGTAAGGTTACTTACATCCAAGGATGCACTGACATATTTAGACAATGGCTCTGATGCATTGAAGGCTTTTCCCCACAATGATGCCTTAGGTTTTGATGCCCTATCCCCTTGAGTTTGGGAGTGAAATGTTGGCAGGTTTTACATGTGAAGATGTTGTGCCCTTCACCCAAACAAAACAAGCATAAGTCAAGCTCCTCAATTTGGGTCATCTTCGCCCCACAACGGGTGCATTTTTTAAAAGAACTTTCTAAGCCATTGTAACTCAGAAACTAAAACTGTAACTCAGAAACTAAAACTAAAACTGAAGGAGCTTAAACAGTTCTGCAGGGCCTGCAAAAAGGAGCTCTTCTGCCAGGCATTTGGTTGAGACCAGATATAATCAACAGCGACTGAAGAGCCCCTGCTCCCCCCCTGCCCCCCCCCTCAGAATTCCACCAATATGCTCTGGACCTGTTTGCATTGTTGCACTGTTGTATTGTTTATATTGTTTATACTGTTATATTGTTATATGGTTACAACTATTAGTTATTATTATTGTAAGGTTATTCACATGTTTATAGACTGTTTTATGTATTGTTCTTTGTTCTTATGTAAACCACCCTGAGGGGAGGGCGGTATAGATAGATAGACAGACAGACAGACAGACAGACAGACAGACAGACAGAGATCCCAGCAAACACGGGAAGCAATTCCTCAACCTGAAAGAACAGGAAGCTTCACAAAATATCTTCTCCTTCAGCAGCAAAGAAGAACTGAGAGGGGGGGTGCTGCTGCTCAGGAGCTTGTGGTCCCTGTGCCGGAACAAGTCCCTGGCTCCAGCATGCAGCACCCTCAGGAGGCTTTTCACTGTAAGAACATTCGATGGCAGGCCTGCTCATGCACTGTACCCACGTAAAACTGCACAAAAGTTGAATGTTGAACATGCTTTTCACTCTGAGGTGCATAAAAAGTCAAGGTTCTGCCTCTGTCTCTATATCTGTTCATGAGAATAAAGACAGGTTTAAGTTACGTCATTGCCCCTAGTAAGACTGAAGTGTTTTCCACATGAAAGGAGAAATGTCTCCATCAACAATTAATTCCAGTAAGTGTAACTGGACCTCAGGACAATACTGGCTTCTTACACAGAGAACCCTTGGGAACCAGACTACATCATGGTTCAGAAGTCCCACCAGTTGTATCCACTCATAGCTGATAAATCTGACATGTTCAGGCTCAGAGTTCAGCCTGAAATTAGCTTTTCTTACAGTTATCCCTTAATAAATTTTAAAACAGTTTTATTTTAAAGTATTTCATAGAAAGAATCATTTGAAAGTTAACTTTTAAAATGTAGCCGCCTCCTCAGCATTCCTTTTGTGGTCCGTGGGCAATGTTAAACATCAGCATGATATATTTGCCACTAAATGTTTGAATATCATCACTGCAATGCTATCTGTAATGCTGGTCTCATCACAATACCTTGTACTGAGCTCCTATCTGCTGCAGTAGGTAAAACAGGATAAGGACATTGAAGACTGAGAATCATTGTGTTAGTTTATCAACGCCTATGTCTGATCTAGCCCAAGTCAATAGGAGCTTTGCCATTACAAGAATTCCTAATGATTATTATATCGAGGATGGGATCATGAGTGCTAGAAAAGAAAGATAAGAATTGCTAAGAATCCGTTTAGTCCATAATTACGCCTGACAATGCCCAGCAGCTTTGCTTCTGAGAACACCACAAACCACTGACACTATATTGAGAAGTTTCGCTATGTTTTGTTACACCACAAAAGGAGACAATTTCTCATTTTTAAGGACTTTGTAGTTATTCTAGAATATTGACATAAAAATCACCAAAATCTATAGAATTTAGAGTTGCAGAGAACTAGGTCATTCTGCCTTTTCAAATATGGGAACACCATCACATTCATCACCCTACCCAATTAAGCCTATAGGATACCATGTGATCAAATACAGTATAAATAATGAGATTTATTAACTACCTTTACATCCTTCCTCTTTCCAAGAAGAACAAAAAGCAGCTAACATTCTTTTCTTCTGTCATGCTCACAACAATCCTATGAGGTCGGCTAGGCTCAGAATATATGACCAGCCCAAAGTCATGAAGCTAGTTTGAATGCCAGAGTAAAGATTCTAAGCTGGGTCTCCAAGTTCCTTGTCCAGCTCTCTAACCTCTTCATCATAATCCAGGGAACTCAGCATGGATTTCTTACCAACAGGTCTTGCCAAACCAACCTGGTTTCCTTCTTCGACTGAATGACAGGATTACTAGATCATGGAAACTCAGAGGATGTTGTTTACCTAGATTCCAGTAAGGCTTTTGACAAGGTTTCTCATGATGTTCTGAGGGGTAAATTGGATGACTGTAAACTGGACTTTCAGTCCTATGAGGAAAGGTTGAGTTACTTGGGAATGTTCAGCCTGGAGAAGAGGTTGTGATGGGAAATGATTACTGTCCTTAAGTATTTGAAAGATTGTCACTTAGGCCATTTACGCACTGGGAACTTCACTGTCCCAGCTCCCGTGCAGGAGCACAATCAGGGGCGGATGAGGCACACCGGGCCAAATGTTCCCCCGTGTGGGTGCAGGAAGAGGTGGGGCAACCTGCCACGGCTAAAACTCCAGCCTGCAGCCCGGCATGAAACCTCCAGTGCGTAAAAGATCCTAAGGGAAAGCAGGGAAAGGTTCCTGTTGGCAGCAGACGACTTGCAGTATTGGGTTTAAACTACGTGTAGAATGATATTGGCTATATATTAGAGGAAAAAAATTCACAGAGTAGTTCAGCAGTGGAATCTACCATCTAAGGAGGTAGTGAACTTCCCCTCACTGGCAGTCTTCAAATAGCAGCTGCACAGATACTTATCCTGGATGTTTTTGGCTGATCCTACATAGATGGCCTGAATGGCCCCTTCCAACTCTATGATTCTACACACTAGCTTCAGTAAAATACATCTCTCCCAGTTACAGCCAAAATTGATAAGCAAAATGAAGGAATACTCATACAAACAGATGATTCTTCGAAGGTCTATTTTTGTCTTTAACATCTACTGCTCATGAACAGGCAAGCTACTTTTTAAAGAGTAGGGCAACATGCAATGGAAAATACAATAGAAAGTATACCCTATGGATGCACATTTATTGCTTTTATTTATGCACAACTATTTCTTTTCATCAGTTCTTTGTATAACAAACTAGATATAACTTAAACATACTTGCAAAACAAACCTACTTGAATGAATTAGAAGTTGAAAACAGTTTTATTGCACCTTTCCTTTTCCTCCTCCATTAAGAAAACAAGATATGGTTCCCAAAAAAGGAATTAGTGTATTTATTTATCATATTACACAAAGGAAGCATATAGTAATATAAAATATGTAACTGAATTGATACAGCTTATTAAGAATTAGTGTGTGCCCTTCACTTTCTTTGCGACCGGGAACTAAATAAGGCTCTAGAAAGAGCTGAAAATAAATAATAAAATTAATGAAGTGTAAGCTTGAGGAAACATGAAGTATTGTCAGAGAAAGATAATGTCAGTCCTGGGGGGGTTGTGGGGCCTGATGCCATGCAAACCTGGGGGCTGTTCAATCACCTCTATCAGTGCTCTATCAGTGTCTACACTCCAGCCAAATCCAGAGAAAACAAGGAGTCAAAGATGCAGGTCAATAAGCTTATAGACGATTTGCACAAACAGCTCCTCCAGCAAGGTAAAAAACAAAGTCATATTGGCTTTTCAGGGTTTTTTTTTATTATTCCTTCACTTTGAACTCCTTGGTCCAAGCATACTCGGAAATGTCACTGCTATATGCAAGAAGTTTAAAGAGCTGAGCTTCTTAATCTGGTTAAAAGAAAAATGTCTGTAAAGGTCTCTCTATTGAACTCAAAAGTGATTATTGTATAGTAGCCTTATGTCAATCCTGCTCCCAAGTGCTTTGGGAGAACAGAAAATATTTCATTAGAGGCTTTAATAAGTATTTGTTAGGGCCTTTCAGCAATGGCAGCAGACCAGGACAGGAAGCTATATCTCAAGGTCCCTCTCCAAGCCCATACCCATCTTGAAAACATATCCCACTTTAACCTTCCCCATTAAGTTTTACTAGTCAGAAAACTTAAGTAAAACAGAATCTGCCCATTGGTTGATATTTGGTTAAAAAATACTCCAGTATGATTAAGAAAATCTGGAGAAAATCTAGAGAAATTAATTTTCAAGAGAAATGCAGAAGGCTCAGTGAGGATATCCAATCCCAAAATCTCTTTCACAACTCTTAACTGCAATAAGATCCCCTGTGTTATAGTTTCAAAAGACACTAGACCAGGCTTTTTCAAGCTTTTGACCATGGAGGAGCCCATGAAATAATTTTTCAGGCTTTGAGGAGCTCCAGAAGTGATGTCAGCTGACCATGCCTCCTTCCCACCCCACTCCCCAAAATTACATGTCACCAAAAGTGACATCATTACCCATGTTAACAAACAGGGTCAAGGAAGACTGAGGGGAGAGACAGGATGCCGTTTAAGGTGGTAGTTAGGTGTGCAGGCTCCACACCTTCCCAGGAGCAAAACCCACAAGAGAACTCACTCATGCTTGGGAGGGGGAGCAATGGGCTAGTTCCCCAGCTTGTGGCTGAGTCCATAAGGGCAGGAGGGTAAATGCCATAGATTTCCTCCAGAGCTCCCACAGACTCCTGGTAGTCTGTAGATCCCTGGTTGGGAATCCTGCCTAAGACTGACACTTCTAGAAGACTGTCACCATTTATTTTCATTGTATTTGCTTAATTTACACCCTGCCTTTCTCCCCAAAGGGAACATAAACAGTATTATTATAACATCATTTTAAAAAAGGATGGATGCATCCTGGGAAACAGAATGGTTGCTACCATTTCAAATGTCACCTTAGTTACCAACTAAGAAAATGGCTGGTGACTATTAAACTGTTATTCAATAATTATGAAGAACACTAAGTGATGTAGTCATCCTTCAGTCCTGTGCAAGGTCCTGTGGACAATCTCCAATCACTGAGTCAGGCTAAGGATTTCTTCCCTAGAGCCCATTATGCACGGCCGCCGAAACGGCGATTTCGGGTCACATGGAAAACGCGGAGGGGGAAGACGCGACGCACACCGGTTATGCACGGGACGGGGCACAACGGCGGCAAAACCCAGAGTAACCAATTATGCACGCGGCGATCCGGGCACCGCTTCTGGTTGCGCCCGTCACCCGGAAGCTGCGCTTTCTTCCGCGTTTCACTGACGCGGCTTTTTCGGCGGCATGCACCGAAGCTGCGGCCGGTTGCAGCCGGCTCCGTGCGTTATCGGTGATTTTAGTCGCCGCCATTCCACCCCAAATGTGCGCTAAAACCCCCGTGCATAATGGGTCTAGGTTGGTCCTATCTTGTTGTTTGTTAGCGGTGAAGCGTCTACACCGAAACTTTGTGTGGTAACCTAAGAAATAATCACTTTTCATATTGCTATTGTCTCTGACCCTAGAGGACATTCTGTAATCCTGAAAGGATTCAAAAGACTTTTCTTTATATTCTTTTTTTTTTTTGCTTGCTTGCTTGCTGAAGGCATTGCTTTTTTCTTTTTTGTTTCCACCTTATCAAACACTCTTTCTCTGAACAGAAGTCTTCCTTAAAAAAATTCAACAGAAAGATTGGACTTAGACAGTGAGTCCACCTCCCAATGTTTGAGTCATAAATTTCTCCTTACCACCACATTTGCTGCCCAGACACTGGCACAGAATTGGATATCATCTTGAAAAACGTCTGAAGCACATGGCTGCATGCTAAAATTTTAGCAAAGATCTCTTGAGTGTCAGAGGGTCTGGAAAAAGATTCTCTTGTAAAAGTTTGCCTGCCCAAACAACAGCTCTAGTGAACAACAATTCCCCTTCATCTTATCCGACATAATGTCCACTGATAAAATGACAAACAGTCCCTCTTCTCTCTCTCTCTCTCTCTGACTCGGGATTTTAGAACTTTTCTTTTTTATTGAATTTTTCTTGAAAGCTTTTTTGGGGAACCTGCAGAAAGTAAATCCTGTCTTTCTGTCCAAGGTCTTTTGCAAGGGTTTTCCTTACTGATGTGATGTTGCCTTTCTAAAGCCTTCTCTGAGGAAGAAAAGAAGCAGATGTGGGAAAAAGAGAGGAATTCCATCTGGAATGTCTCCTAGACCTTTCCAAACCTCTGGAACTTAGTTCTGTCCTCTTCAAAACAGTTCCCAGTTGATTAAATTGTTCCTCTGATCTATGGCTGATGTATGGGGCCATGGAGAATGTGAGTTCTGGGGGAAGGGTTCATCCATGAAAATAAATAACTACTTTCTTGAAAATCATGCCCACTGTCTCCTTCTCCCTGCAGTGCATCAGTTCCCCAGCCACCTCCAGCCTATCTGACAATTCTTGATCAGGTAGGGGTGAGGCTCTAGCCACTGTCATCCTAGTCATTGAAGGCCTGGGGAGGGAACTGGCCCAGGACCATCTAGATCTCCCAGTAGGCCCAGAAATATCCTCTAATTCTGAAGATCCCACTCCCTTGTCTGAAACCTCAGACACTAGAGTTTCTCTTTCAGTTGGTCCTTTTTTTGAAGATTCCTCCATTACAGCTGGCTTGAACACCAATTAATTTCTCTTCTCTCTTCCCCCCCCCCAAGGTAAGTGGAGTTTAGCTCTAATATTCTGCTTGGAGAAGCAAGAGTATTCACACTGGAAGGACACTCTCACTTTTCCCAGGAAGACCCACAAAACAGTCTGCAGAACCCTGCCTAGAGTAAAAGGAGGTATCACCTAACTAGTGTGGAGGACTTCTCCCACTGAACAAGAACAGCAGTTTTTGTTGCTTCCAGACTTAATACCTACCCTCTGTCCTCCGTTAACCCAACAGGTGGGTTTGGGAAGGCACTGGCACCTATTAGGGTGTAAGCCACACCCACTGTCCCCAGACTATGATGTGCTAAGACCTGAGGAACCTGTCAATAAAGTTGATAATAAAATCTATAGAACTACAGATCCAAGCCCATTTTCTCTCTTCCTGTACTCACAGCTATTCCTTAAAAGCTTTACTATATAGTAGAGCTTATT
Source organism: Paroedura picta (assembly GCF_049243985.1). Taxonomy (NCBI): domain Eukaryota; kingdom Metazoa; phylum Chordata; class Lepidosauria; order Squamata; family Gekkonidae; genus Paroedura; species Paroedura picta. The sequence goes on from NC_135377.1 coordinate 18,323,824, forward strand.
CCTGCCCCATAAGTAATGTGTTACAATTGTGTAATAAATAGTCTTTGCTTGTAAAAAAAAACATAGCAATGAAGGAATCCCACTGGAAATACTTACTGGGAATTACTCAGGTATTCTAACAAAGAACTACAAACTCTTACTTTTAGAAAAGAATTATAATTCATGATCCTGCTGTTCTACTACTAGTCTTGCACCATCACAATCAAATTACATATTACAAACTGCATTGTGGGCATGTCCAAGTTCACATCATTCCATTTCCTTTCAGAAAATCCCTGGCTACTGACACATATACAGCAAGGATTACTGTGTATTTAGGTACTGTGCATTCAGGTACCTTTCGGATAAGAACTAGCATACTGAATTTTCTGTGCAGATGTTTGCATATGGAAGGTAAGAATGTGGATTTCAGATGGGCAATTTTTATGAGAAATTACTAAGGCCAAATGAGAGACTGCCAACAAATGCTTCTTGTGAGCTCCATTTTTGAGTGAAAGAATATTTCTCTGAACTAATTCAAAACAAAAGCTGATACTGGTTTTACTGATCGCTGGGAAGAACTTCTCTTTAATCCTAAATTCGCAACCTATAAAAAGAAAGATTCACACACCACATACTTAGCTCCTGAAAACACTGCATTACAAGTGGGCATTAAAAGCAGGTTTGAATCACACAATGTATTACCTTTATTACAAAAGTATTCCACTTCTTCACAACTCAGATTCCCAGGCTCAAACTCTGCAGAAAAGGTTCCCCCAAGAGGAAAATCTTCTTTGGAGATAATGTCATTTTCTTCAGATAGACACTCTTCCTCTTCATCCTCAACAGCATCCTCAAGAGGGCCTTTAAAAGAACCAACAATACTGTACCAAAATAATATCTATACAATATCATATAAAAATGTGGGCTAAGGAAACTGTTTACTAAAGGGTCCAATAATCGTCTAAAAAAAAAAAGACTTGTTTGACAGGAAAAAATTGGGTCTCTACAATGATACTTAATTTTGCAAAGAAGTGCTCACTGGTTTTAAACTATACAATAACTGTAGAATAAGATCAATGACAAAACACACTCTATTTAAAGAATAAATTGCAGACCTTGTGCTGACTTCCACTGAAAGAGGATTCCACTACAACCTGCTAAACTGCAGACTAAATATTATTCATATAAGTATATATATAAGCAGCAAGCTGGGGATCCATGAGGATTCACAGAGTAGGGATAAACAATTGGAAAGCCCCTTCCCCCATTCAATTCCTGTGCACCTATTCTGACCTATCCCTAGTCACAGCAATGAAGCCACATGGCAGGGTCTTGTAGCAGTATTCAGAATTTGAAAGTGGCGCCACTGGTGGGCCAAAACCAGGCATTTTGATAAGGAGAACTGTGTGCCCAATTAGGATTGCATGGGAGCCCAAGGGAATTTAAATGTTAGAAAGAATTATTTCTTGCTGAGGGATTTTGAGATTAAATTATTTTTCTTGGCCCATTCTGAATTGGGTCAAGAGGAAATCTTTACAGGTTTCTTTACAGCACTTTAACAAGAGTTTGTTGGGGGTATTCCACATTCAACAAACTCAGTGTATTTGGGTTTAACAGCAAGGAAGAAGTATTTTACTACAGCCAAGAAAAATGGAAGCTATTTTTAAAAAGCAAGTTCTTCCTAGAGCCACTCACTTTTAACATGAGTTGCATCAGGGGATCTGTACGAGAGAAACATTTTTATTAATTTTTCTCTTATCTGAGAGAAGAATGTTGATTTTTTTTTCATTTAGGTTCCTTGCCTGCAGGTAGCAGACCAGAGAAATATATAGTAGAAAAATTTTCCTTTTGATTAATTTCATTCCATGTGTTATGTTATTTTTATATATAATTGATTTCAGGTTTTGCTCGTAGCTGTACATCTTTTTTATATCTCTACCCACTGCCTTCCTTCAATCAAGAAAGTTGAAGGAAATTACCTGATTTTTGTTAAGTTTATTAAAAAGAGCTCTGTGAATATTTAAATTGAGGTTTGAAATGCTAATACAAGAAAGATATTAGAGAATTTTAATGGTGGGTTCAATTTGACCCACAGACTATTGAAGAAAGGGTCAAATTTTATTCAAATTATTTCTTTACAGTAAAAAAATGAACCTTTGATTTTATGAAAGTGGATTAGCATTCATCCTTGCTCAATCTTTTGGCACATTGGTGCTTTACAGAATTAACTGGACTTGTGTATAAACTTCTCAAAAGCCTTTCAGTGTTTAAGTAGTTTAGAACTTAACTTTCAATACTTGTATCTCTTGAATAATATCAAGAGGTCTTGATAAAACTTCCTTTCATTAGCTTTTCTCCCCCTTACAGCTTAGCCCAGGCTCTTACAGCAATTTATACTAGTTAAAATAGAAGCAGATATAGTTCTGAAATATGGTTATAATGTTGCAAGAATCCTTGGGGATCTTATCCCTAATTTTCTTTATTACATCTAATCATTTCCATAGTTCCAAAATAGCTTTTTCATATCAAATATTTTGCAGAGAAAGCATTATTTTTTATAGAAGTATATTTGTCCAAAATGAAGATGGGGAAAGAGGAAAAAGAAAGGCAGGTTGCATCTGGAAAGAAGGTAAGAAAGCTGGCAACCATGAAATTGGAAGAGATAAAAAGAGCACACATATGAGTTAGACAGAGTTACTGAGAGCCATCATGGGACCCTAGATAAAAATTTCCTTTGCCCCCACATGTTATATCAAAGGGACTGCTTTCACAGAAACTCAATCACTACAAGCTTTAGAAAGATTTTACATGTACATGTGTTTTGCATGCATTGCTGGTTTCATAGCCCACCTTTCAGCCTACTAATGGCTCTTAAAGTGGCTCAGCACAGGTTTCTTCAGTATGCCTGCTGGTTTCTTCACCATGGCTGTTGATATCCAACTGGCCTCAACCAGGCTAAGGGCCTTTTTTGTTCTGGCCCCAACCTGTTGGAATGAGCTCCCAGAAGAGCTAAGGGCCCTATCGGAAGTATCAAGGTTCCACAGGGCAGGTAAGATGGAGCTCTTCTGCCAGGCATTTGGTTGAGGCCATGGGGGTACCTGGAGTTATGATCTGGGGATCCCGACCTATGTTAATTGTTGGGAGAGGCGGGATATAAATTAAAAAATAAATAAATATCGAAGCCAATTATAATATGAAAACAAATCACATGGTGTCGAGGTCCATGGGACCTAAAAGCACCCTCAATATTGTTTACCAAGTGTCCCTATGTGTCATCATCAATATTGTTCAGCCAGTGTCCTGCCCCCTTCTGTCCATCAACTATTCCCTATATTTGTAAGGAGGCTCAAAGCGGCTTACAGTCGCCTTCCCATTCCTCTCCCCATTCCACAACAATTACTTGTTGTGGCCACCATTATTATAGCTGTGCTGCAATTAGGATATTATACCCAGCAAGAAATCCTGGTAGTTGCCGACTGCAGCAAGCGGGAACCAGCAACGGTTTATAGCTCCCCTGCTGCACTCACCACCAGGAAGTTTAAACCTGCCAACTGCTCTGAGGAGACTGCACAGATGAGACTGCAACATTGGAAATCTCCCCTTGTTAGAGCAGTGCAGTCATCATTTTGTGACTGCCAAAGTCGAGTAGAATTCACATCAACGTTGATACCCTATACTCAAGACCCTGGTAAGTCTATTGTGGAAATTTCTATTACATAAGGATGGATGCCTATACCTGGGGTCCCCTTACCTACCAGTCACAATAAATACTACTTGATTCCTTAAGATCAATGAGGGCTCAGAGATCTGCAATCCCTGTTTACACCTGCCTATTCCAGTGCTGTAAGAGAGGGGTTTCCTGCAGCACTTTGTGTTTCCGAACTAAACTGCCCCAAATGTGGAAATATATCTACCACAAATCTGCCCAGCACTAAGAGTCCTCCAGCGAATGTGGCAAGGATCAAGTGACTGGCTAAAAAACGGTTTTCTTGTTGCTGTTGTTATTAAATTAGTTAAACTATTATCCGGGGGAGAGAGTAAGTTGAAGCTGCTGGGGGAAGGAGTTAGTAGTGGGAAGAAGTAGGAGAAATGATGGATGAGGAGAGAGCTCAGATACTGTAAGAGTGTATGTTGAAGTGAAGGGCAGTGAGTTGGAAGAACTGAGAAGAACTGAGAAGATTGAGGATATCATATAAGATATAGTACTGGAAGTGGGAATGGCTGATTTTTTAAATGTATTTAATACTTGAATTTATATACCGCCGTTCCCATTTGGGCTCACGGCGGTTTACACAATAAAAGAATAAAATGCAATAAAACCCCTTAAATACCCCAATTACATGGTTAAAATTATTAAGACTAAAAGATATCGGCAAAACTAATAATGGAGATAGGAATAAGGGAGTGTGAGAGGGAGGTTGAGGAACGCGGAATAGGGTCAGGGATCACAGTAATTCAGGGTTTGGAAAAAATAGGGGTGGGAGAAGACTGGACAAAAGAAAGAATTGGAGATATGGACATACTCACACCCTTTCTAACCTTTATTCCATCCCCAGAGAAGCAAGGAATGAGGTCAAGGATATTATCCTGCCTCCAATACTGATGTTGTGCAATGCCAGATTGATCAACAAGAAATCTGCTACTCTGAAAGCATACTTTGAAGAGCATGTGTTAGACCTGGCCTGCATTTACCAAAACCTGGACAACAGAAGTCCCCCTCACCTTAAAAGAACTTGTCCCTCCTAGAGATGGTAGCTTTCTGGGCACTACAGTACCCTAAAATGATTATTTTGGGGGACTTCTACATTAATGCGGACAAGCCTACCTCAGGACATGGCCCAGAACTAGGGTCAGTCATAGTGACACTGAGGCTCTCGCAACTTGCTACTGACTCCACTAATCAAGCAGGCCACGCCCTGAATTCCATCTTTGCTGTGGTGGTAGTAGTTCTGATAGCCTGGGAATCAAGCTGTTCTGGAATAGTTTTAAGCAAGTTTAATTACTGTTTTATTGTACTACTATAGTATTATAATGTTGTACACCACCTTGAGACATATGTGCCAAAAGGGGTGGTTTACTGCAGAAGTCTAATCTAGAGGTAACCGTTGAATAGATCGCCCTGGATAGGTTTGCTGCTAAGAGATAGGGCACAAATTGCCATGCCTGAAACAGGTGTGAAAATGCCAAGTGGCCAACATTCGTGTTCTGGGCCTCCACTGAGAGGGAAACATCCAGAATCATATCCAGGATCCTGACAGAAGACACCAGTGTCAGCTGGCATCTATCAAGGGCTGTGAGCTGCATCATCTATCATATAAAAACTGTGCTTTATCAAAAAAAAAGTTGGTTTAAGGGGAGGAATCTGAATTTCAGGAGTAGCAGGCTAAGTTATTGGAATTTCCAAAAGGAACTCAGACTTCAATTGTGAGACTCCTAAGGTTAGAGAAGGCCCAGAGATTCACCCAAGAATTAACACTTGGCCGATAGCTATTATCTGGATTCCTACCTTGTTAACTGTAGTTTTAACTTTGTGAGCCAAAAAAATGCTATACATGTCATTCTTTTTCTGGAACAACCCTATTCCTTTCAAGTTAATAAAAGTTACTAATATTTTCCTGTTTATCTAAAGCCTGATTTGGAATTAGTGCTTTCAGAAGTCACTCAGGACCTATTTGGCAGGTCAGGGTAGAAACCATACTGATCCAACTTCACAGATACTACATCCATTTTAAAAATCATTTAAAACCACAAAATTCAAACACACCCCAACAGCTCAAATAATATGAGGTTATTTTAAGTTGTTGGTCTGGAATTCAGGGAAGAACCGAGAGAGAAGGGTATTCAAGAAAGAAGATAAAGTTTAAGTTTTATACGGAAGGAAATGTGAGGCCCAGTGAGCAAGAACAGGAAAGAGTGGAAGTGCAGGTAACAGGAAACAGGTGGAAAGGAATTAATTAATGTTGAAAGAAAGTCAAAGATAACTGCAAATCCGAGAAGCCAGACCAACTCTTAGAAAAAATTATACAATTTAATGTGAGTAAATCAAACCAGAAGTGAATGCCAAAAAGGAGATTAGGTTGAAAAGCAACTGAGTTAGGGCCATTGTTAACATAAAAAATTACCAAGGAGAACTTTGAAAATGCAGCTAAAAAGAAAGCAAAACAACAATCCACATCCCCACATTGATGTGAAGATATTCCATGGTGCATCAGTAGCACCTGTTGGAAGTATACCCCTATCTTTGCAACTTCTCACTGCATTCCTGATGGCTTCAGACACGTACCAACCAGGCAGTAGCCATGGGGCGACATCCCAATATAGGTCTTCTTAAGAGCAAGTCTTAATTTATTTCTTGTGGCTTATTCCAAATGAAATGTGTCTAGGAGTGCAGTCTCAGGCATTAGTCTATTAGATACTTTGGCTGGCTTTAAAACAACGGCAGGGAACTGCATCCTTAAACCACTTTTCCACCAACTCAACTGTTAGAGAGTAGTTCAAAATTAAATACTACATTAAACAATGTTAAGGAATCTTTGATTATATATTCACTTTAATATGTTCCTTTCATGACAAACACATTAGGGAGTAAATTTTGGGAAACCCTGAAGTGGCTATAAGTTTCCACTCTGAAAAGACTCTGGATTAGGGGAAAATATGGTGCCAGCAAGTGGGATTTGGATTCTGGAACCATGAGATAGATTTTCTAGAAGAAGGCCTACTAGCACAAAATGAAATCCAAGTGGGGGAATAATGTGTTCGATTGCAACCTTGGGAGATTCATCAGTAGATTCAGCTTTAAACTGAAGCACTGACAAAATCCTTCCTGCTCACCCACTCACAATCTGCCTGTGATGCTTGAGATACAACCCACTGTGGCTGTATTGAACAGGAGGTGGCTTTGATGCAATGTAGTGTTCTTGTCTGTTATACACCAAAAAGGAAGAGGGGGAGTGTTGAGTGAAGTTCTGGACATCAGATGGCACCTAATCCATTCTGTCGCTGTCAGGGTGCTGGCGTTCCAGTTGGCTGGTTTGGCACACTGGAGAGTAAGGCACCTCCACTGTGGGCCAACTCTTACCTACTCTGCCTGGTAGGAACTTCACTACAGTGCTGTGGGTGTTTCTCACCTCCCCATGCCTCGGTTGGTTCTCTCACTCTCTAACCTCCTTCAGTCCTTTTCTTTCTTTCTTTCTTTCTTTCTTTCTTTCTTTCTTTCTTTCTTTCTTTCTTTCTTTCTTTCTTTCTTTCTTTCTTTCTTTCTTTCTTTCTTTCTTTCTTTCTTTCTTTCTTTCTTTCTTTCTTTCTTTCTTTCTTTCTTTCTTTCTTTCTTTCTTTCTTTCCCTCTCTTGTAGGTCTTCTCCATCTCTTCACCCACTCCGTGATTGTTTCCTCTCTCTCTTTTTATTTCTCTTTCCTAATCTAATTACTCCCCCAGTTCCCTTCCCACTGATATTTCATCAACTCCACCCCCTGCCTCAGCATTTGAAGTTCCCAGTTGTACTGTAGCACCTGATGCTGCTACCTGCCCTACCTGGAGCAGCCCAGCCCAGCACTTTCTCCAACATTCTCTGGCCCAGGGGAACTGGTGTCCGTGAAACAGGAAAGCTGGCTTCATCACTAGTGGGAAGGGAAGGTTTCTTTGATGGTGGCACACCCGCTCTTTTCTTCAGGCATTTTTAAGAGGTTTACAGTGCACTCCTACATAGTGTTACACCCTTCTACATCAGTAAATTTCAATGGATTTAGAAGCAAGTAACTCTGCTTAAGATATTATTGTTAAAGTTGGCAAACTGCATGCATTTATACAAAGTTAAGAATACTATTTTTTCCAAGGTTTTAAAATATATTGGAGGAAGGTGATCAATACCTGCAAAAACAGTTCTCACATAATTTAGAATTTTCCAAAGAATTGAGAATTTTATATAATTAAATCAAAATCACAAGATTGCAGTAAGATTTTAAATTTTCAACAAATTTGAATCTTCCCTCAGAAATCACAGACATAGAATCTCTCTCTCTCAACAAGTGAAACAATTACAAATAATAATAATAATAATGGTAGGAAAAAACTCAAATGTTTCCAATTATAAGATAAGAATGCTCTTAGCTGCATTTGTCCCACAAAATGAGTCACAGAAAAGATGAAATTACATATTTATTGGACCAATTAGTTCTTTAAAAGCACTCCTCAAACTAGGTTGCAAGGTTTTGTTTACAAGGCATTGCACAGCAACTTTAGTTTTGCTATACAGAGACTACTACATATGTTTACTTGGACAAGTATCCCTGAGCATTCTATACTCACACTTTTCCCCATCATCCATTTGCACTGCAGCCTGAACTCTACACACACCTATGATCATTAACCTAGTGTTAATGATCATGCTATTGTTTACATGATAATTTATCCTGAGATACCCTTTACATGATAATTTATCCTGAGATGAAAGATTCAGATTATAAAAGTTCCAATTAAACTGGCGCTCTTTTCTTTTCTCTGAACTATCATCATCCACTGTCATTAACCCCTCAAAGGCACAAAAAAGACACAGGACATAATAAGGCACATTTGTGTGTGTGTTTATTAATCAAACCATATATATACAGGCCGTAGAAATGAAGTAAAAAACATATGGTTTGTTTATGAAGTTAATTTGATGGAACAATTTACAAATTAAATAACATAGCACAAGTAATTTTCTTTCTGGACTCCCTATTGAGGTTCAGAGGACAAAAACCAAAAACTGACAAAGGATGTTCAGGTGGCTTCTCTTGTATATTGGCAATTCATCAACAATTTAATTCTTTTTTCTTTCCGCAGTGCTCTCCTGCTTAGCTATAAAGCTCACTGGATAACCATGAACACTATGCCACCATGAACTTTTTGTAGAAAGGACAAGGTAAAAATGTGTTAAGATTTCCTTAAGACAGACCAATTCCCCTCTAAGCCATGAAACAGTCTACAGTTGTGCCATGGCCTTCTGTCTAACATCAAAGAAAGCAAGTACCACAAACACTACAATTTCTGTCTTTTCATTATTTCAGAAAGATATACAAACCCAACATTGTCATCTCATGGACCCATTATGCACGGGGGTTTTAGCGCACATTCGGGGTGGAATGGCGGCGACTAAAATCACGGATAACGCACGGAGCCGGCTGCAACCGGCTGCAGCTTCGGTGCATGCCGCCGAAAAAGCCGCGTCAGTGAAACGCGGAAGAAAGCGCAGCTTCCGGGTGAGCGGGGCGCAACCAGAAGCGGCGCCCGGATCGGCGCGTGCATAATCGGTTACTCTGGGTTTTGCCGCCGTCGCGCCCCGCCCCGTGCATAACCGGTATGCGTCGCGTCTTCCCCCTCCGCGTTTTCCACGTGACCCGAAATCGCCGTTTCGGCGGCCGTGCATAATGGGCCATGTAGTTTAACTTCTCCCATAGAAAGTCAATGGTTGCTTTTTAACAACTATGAGGAAAAAACATGAACACATGAAGTTGCCTCATACTGAATTACACCTTTGGTCTCCCAATGTCAATATTATCTAATCATGAACAGCAGCAACTCCAAATTCCTTCATATTACTGGTGACTGAACCTGGGCTTTCTGCATGCAAATCAGATATTCTACCACTCAGCATTGGCCCCTCCATTGGACACTGTGTTTTTATTTTATTTTATTTTAATTAATTAATTTTATTTATATGCCATTCTCCTGACAAGCCGGCTCAGGGCGGTGTACAACAATGGGCAATAACAATTGTATGTTAAAAATTAAAACATCATAAAACCATTTAAACCACATTCCATAACTAGCGGCAGCACCAGATTAGATATTATTATTAGCTCAATCTCCATTTAATGATGTTTTAGTGGGAGGGTTTTTTTTATAGAGGGGCCCATTTGATATTACGGGATCACCGTATTTTTCCCTGTCTTTGACAATGCCTCTGTAATGCTGAATACCTGTACCTTAGGTTTTTCCAAATGCCTGTGATTCCTCTGTGTTTGTCTTTGAGGGTCTGAACCAGAACTGCACCCCAGGGTCGTGACAGCTATAAGCTGAATACTGTCCAGCCAGGGTAGGCTAGTTTCATCATCTAGTCCTTTCCTTCATAACCACATGACCGCTGTCTTTGAAGGGTTGATTCTGGGGGTGAGTCTGCATAGCAATTCATCAGGAGGTAGAGCTGGGTGTCATCAGCATATTGATGGCATCCCAGTCCAAACTCTCAGACTAACTGGGCAAGAGGGAGCATAAAGATATTAAATAAAGTTGGGGAGAGAATCGCATCCTGTGGCACTCCACAAGGGAGTTGACAGCGGTGCATAGATTCTCCTCAATTGCAACCCTCTGTCCACAACGCTGGAGGAAGGAGATCAGCCATTGTAGAGCTGTCCTCCATATCCCTGCATCAGCAAGGCAGTGAGCCAAAAGTTCATGATCAGCTATGTCGAATGCTTCCGTGAGATCCAACATCATGACCAGCACCAATCCACCTGTCATGGGAGGTCATCCATGAGAGCGACCAGTGCCATCCCTACCCCATTGTCAGGACAGAAATCAGGACAGAAACCAGACTGGAATGGGTCCAAGACTGAAGATTCATTTAGATATGCTAGTAAACTGGTCTGCAGCAGCCCATTCAACCACCTTTCCCAGGAATGCCAGATGTGAGACGGGGAAGTAGCTGCTCAGGTCCTGTGGATCCAGATTTTTTTTCAGCAGAGAATGAATAACTGCCTTCTTCAGCACCCTTGAGAATTCCCCTGTAGAGAGAGAGAGACATTGATTATCTCCTGAAGGGGGCCTCCTATCCTCTCATAGTGCCTTTTTAGTAGCCATGAGAGGAAGGGATCCAAGGGGCATGTGGTTGGTCTCACTGACGTTAGCAACCTATCCAGTAAGCATGAGCCACCTGAAGCCATTAAATGTTCCTTCTGCAAGCAGCCAAGGGGCCTCTAGCTCGCTTACTGTATCAATAGTTGGGGTGTGGCTGCGGCGGAGTGTCGAGGTTTTATCTGCAAAAAAGATCGCAAATAGTTCACAGCTTGACTATACTTGCAATTGACTATTATTTTGATATCCTTCAAGAGCAGTTACTTCCCTAAACAATTGTGCTGGGCGGATGCAATGGAAACTGTAATTTTCACCATTTCATAGGCTTTTATAAGTGCCCTATAAAATGTTCTTGAAGCTTCATCCAAACTCGCTCTAGCCATCTCAGTTCCTGTTTCTGCTCACATAGCTCCTCTGGGTACCAGAGAGATCATTTGAGGCAGGGGCAGACGTTATCAGAGAGCAGTCACATTGATAGCGACCAACATTTTGTTATGCCCTGAAAGAACTTGCCCCTCATGGGTTCTCTGTCCTTCATCAGTCACAGACTTCAGGTTGGAGGCAAGAGGTGGCAATACTAGTTCAAGAGATTTACTCCTTCAGGACACTCTTTGCACCATCAATCCCAGGCCTTGAATATGTTGGGCTTAAATGGGACTCAGTCGAAAGCTTGGCCAAGTGGTTAATGTACTAGCTGCCCAATGCATATCCAGATGCCCTGTCAGACCTGTTAGAAGTGGTGGCTGCCTGGCTGCTACAGTACCCCAGACTATGCAACCTGGCCATACTTTTTTCATTGGTATATGTTTAAAAGTTTATTTATTCATTCATTCATTCATTTATTTGATTTCTACACCGCCCTTCCATATGGCTGTTTACAAACAACATGGGGGGATACATAGAACAAATTAATATATAACATAAACACAACAACAATCTAAATAACACAATTTCAGTGATCTTACACAATATAGCAGACACGGAACTTAGCTAAGGCCCTTAGAGAGGACAGACTGGTTTAGAACTATTGCTCAATTCTTAATCTATTGCATATCAAAGAATCATAGAGTTAGAAGGAATCTCCTGGGTCATCTAATCCAACCCCCTGCACTATGCAGAATACTCACAACCCAGCGCTCATACACTATAACCTGCCACTTCCTTGAACCTTCACAGAATCAGCCTCTCTGACAGATGGCTATCCAGCCTCTGTTAAAAAATTTCCAAAGATGGAGAACCCACCACCTCCCAAGGAAGCCTGTTCCATGGAGAAACCACTCTGTCAGGAACTTCTTCTAGATGTTTAGACAGAATTTATTTTGCATTAATTTCATCCCACTGGTTCTGGTCCGTTCCTTCAGGGAAAGAGAGAACAACTCTGCTCCATCCTCTAAATCAGTGGTCCCCAACCCCCAGTCCGGAGACCAGTACCGGTCCGTGGATGAGTCAGTACCGGGCCGCGGCTCCTCCTCCTCCTCTTCCTCCTCCCCAGCTGCTGCCTCTGGGGCTGCCCTGCCACTCTGCCACTGTCTCACCTTTTGTGCTCTCCAGCGGCCGCCATGGCTGGGGCTCCCCCTTGGTGTGGCACTGCGCAGCTGCTGCTGGCAGCGCCCCCCAGCAGGCTGCGGGAAGTCAGGGGTGCCGGCAGGAAAGCAAGTGGAGCAGGGGCTCAGGTTGCAGTGACATCCCTTGGCAAAAGACTACCCCCCCCCCGGCCACAGTAAAATTGTCAAGCGTTGACGAGTCCCTGGTGATAAAAAGGTTGGGGACCACTGTTCTATATGAGCCTTTTAAATACTAGAAGATGGTTATCAGATCCCCTCTTAGTCTTCTGTTGTGTCTGTTACCTCTCCCAGTTTAGTATCAACCAAAAATTTAATAAGTACCTCCTCTAATCCCTCATCCAAATAATTTATAAACATGTTGAACAACACAGTCCCCAGGACATATCCCTGGGGCACTCCACTTGTCACTCTTCTCCAAGAGGATGCTGAATCATTTACAAGTACCCTTTGAGTATGATCTGTCAATCAGTTATCGATCCACCTGACAGAATTAGGATCCATACCCATACCACATTTTACCAACTTATCAACAAGAATATCATGTGAAACTTTATCAAAAGCTTTATTGAAATCCAGATAAACTATTATGACATTATTTCTAAAAGCTCACTGCATTCCCCCCAAATTCGCTTTGTAACATATAAAATAACTTCTCTATCCTTGTTTACATTCTTCATATATTTACAGACAACTTATTGTACTCCTTTTAATAGCCAGTTTATCAAATTACACAGTTCACTGAATGTCTAATCTGTTTTCTGTAGTCAATTGCAACAGCTTTTCAATCATTCTGTTGTTCTACTCTCTAAACTTTTTGTCAGTTATTTGATGTAAAAATAAACAGAACACTTGTAGCACCATAACAACTAGCAACATTTTCCTGCTATAACTTTCTAATATTCCTTTTCTTCAACTCTACAAAAACCAACTATAAATAAAATGATTGCAAATTATAACCCAAGGATAGACTCTACTAGAACACTGTTGCAACTAGAGCTCTGTGCATATGTAAGGGCAATGCACAGGAGTGGTTTGGGTGGGCTGCACCCCAAAGTTACATTCTGTTCTGAATTCTAAAACTCCAACTTGCACACAAAGCTCCTTCGTACAGAAGAGGATTTCTATGCATTTCAAAAGAAAAACCTGGTACCAGCATACATTCCATTGTCAGTGGTCCCCAACCCTTGGTCCGGGGACCAGTACCTGTTCGGGGATCAGTCGGTACCGGGCCATGGCTCCTCCTTGTCCTCCTCGGGAGCTGCCCTGCCACTCTGCCTCTGTCTCACCTTTGGTGCTCTCCAGTGGCCACCATGGCTGGGGCTCCCCCTCGGCGTGGCACTGCGCAGCTGCTGCTCGCAGCGCATCCCAGCGGGCGGCGGGAAGTCTGGGGTGCCAGCGGGAAAGCAAGTGGAGCAGGGGCTCAGGTGATGGCAACGTTCCTTGGCAAAAGACTACCTCCCCCCCCCCCCAGGTCTCAGTAAAACTGTCAAGCGTTGACCGATCCCCGGTGATAAAAAGGTTGGGGACCACTGGTCTATATGGTTTTATTTCCTGTACCAAATTTCACAGGACAGCCTGTGCAAATGCTGGTGCATGCACTTGAGTATAAAAGAAGTTCTGGACTGGAGAATGCTATTTTACCATCAACCAACAGCTTGAAGAATAAAAATGGGATCACAAAATTGTATGACTGGAAAAGTGGTTCTATGAAGGACCATCCAGTTATTCAAATAGCAAAGCACCCACACTTTACACTTTGTGGATATGTAAAAATCCCAGCATCCAAAAGGAGAACTATTAAAATACTGACATTTTTAAAGACTGCTCTTAATAGGATAGAGTAGAGTTAAAATTAAAGTGCAAAATATTATAATAATAAATTATGGTAGTAATAATAATGGTCAGTCATCGATAATAATACCGAAACATAAAAAATAGCTTGCAGCCCTGCTTGTCACAGGCAATATAACATCACTGTATTATACAGTAATAGAAATTCTTTTGAAAATAATTAGATTTCTAAGATGGACATTTTTATAGAAATGACATTGCTATTAAAAATGAGTGTAAAACTCTACAGACCGCGATATTACAAAATGTCACCATGCATTATAATAATATTTTGGGATCATTGCAAAGATTGTATGTTGAAGGATATGGGATTGGGGGAAGGAGAAACTACCAGAAGGATGAAAGTTACAGAAGTAGGAACCTAGAAGTACTCAAACTTGGAAATTCATATTTATATTCTACTACTTCCTTGACAATTACTTGATTTTCCCCCTTACTATTTTATCATTAATGAAATGCTAGTCATTAATGTAAGTTTACTATTTTCTATTGCATAATGTATGAATCCTTTGCTAAAGTAAAATGAACATCAATATTTACAGATTACTATCATATAAATGGCACAAAAATCCTGATGATGTCAATAGCTTAATGCTTAATTACTGAATAATTATTTAGGACAAGGCTCTTGGAATATTTTCTTTAAAGTACCTATGTGAGTGTTTGCTTGATGTCCCAGCAAAAGAAACACTCAAAACAGGATTTACTCTCATCATCAATATCCAGACTTTGGTGGAAAGAATTGCAAAAAGCTATTCTGTTGCCAGAGTTTATCCTCAGATGTCCTTCCAGTTTCTGCTGGCATGCAATATGGGATTTTAGGGTGCAACTCAAGATAGGTTTGACTTCCCCATGAATGCTACAGTGGATAAATGAACAAAAAGCCTCCACAGAAGTATGTATTTTGCCTCTTTTGAGCCAAAAGGTTTCTAATGTTTGGATCAGGTAACATAAGCACAAGCCATCTGCCTGCCTTTCTCTTCCTACTAAGAGGACCCTAGCTCCTGCATATGCATAAAAGTGCAGTAACATGTACACATACCGTATTTGCCGGTGTATAAGACGACTGGGCGTATAAGACGACCCCCCAACATTTCCACTAAAAATATAGAGTTTGTTACATTACATTACAGTACCATGGGCCACTATGGGCAGCTATGTCTATCCCAATTGAAGTGCACCCAGCATATAGGACGACCCCCCCCCCACTTGGAGGCATATTTTTCAGGGGGGGAAAGTAGTCTTATACGCCAACAAATACTGTAATTTAGGAGCTCATTCATTCATTCATTCATTTCATTCATTCAAGGATTCTCTCACCACCAAGTATATGCCTGCTCAAATGTCACCAAGCTGGATCAAGAAAAATCAAGTATCTAGCTTGACAAGGAACGTAATTAATGGCCAATTTCAGAATGCTCCATATTGGTCTTTTTAATCGGATGCACGAAGAAATCAATTGGAAAGCCCTGTAATACCTTTGAAGAACCCAGATTACATACAATATGTAGGCAACCAAAACACAGTCATCTCTGCACCTGATAAACAGCAGCAACCGAAAAGGTGGTATAATGGATATGGATAGAAATAAATAAAAAGAGCCTGCTGCTTCTGAGTAGTCATAAAGGGAAGGGTCTTCATAGACTGCCCATCACAAGACCACAGAAACAACAGAGGAGGCAGAAAGTGGCTGAAGCCAGCAGGATGCAGGTATACAGCTGCTGAGAGGTGACTGGTTAGGAATGTACCATTCACACAGGAGAGAGACTGGCTTCAAGACTACAAGGAATGATAAGAGACTTTGAAGAGAGTTACTGAAACTTTACAAGGACAGAGAAAGGAAACTAGGATCCTGTTTGGAGGATTACAGAACATGACAGACATTTGTTTTAATAGTAGCCAGAAAGGAGACAATTTCAGAAAAGTTTGAGTGTGTCCATCCAATTCTTTTGAAACGCACTACAAAGGGGATGTTGGTGCAAACATAGTTTGGGGGGGAAGCATATGGCATTTACACTGAAAATATATATCTCTCAGGCACCATAAAAGCAATATGCAAACATTGTATTTTATGCTGAAGGTATATATAGGTCATAAAGTAAAACAGTAGAAATTGAGTTTTCAATTTCCATCTTTCCTTCTTGTACCAGACAACCAAAGAGCAGGTCATACTCTTCACCCTCCAACTGAAGTGGGATTTAGCTCAAGAAAGTTTATATTCAATGTATCTGTTACCCTTTAAGTGCCACAGAACTACGTAATGTTTGTCTTCCAAAACAAATGAAAACTTTACCAGAATGTATAAAATATCAAGGTAATTTGGATGCAGAGCTTTCACTAATATATCAATGTCACATTACATTTTTTTAGAATTATATACATATTTTAAAAGTACAACCGGAAAAAAATTAAGCAAACAAGTTTATATAATATAGTAGCTTAGTGCACTGGAGCAGGAGGACGCTACATCCTGGACCAATTTAGGATTTCTGTTACTATATAACTTTGTACCTCAGATACATCTTACTTTTATATATCTCTTATAGCAAACTAGGGGGCCATGTCTCAACCAGCAGAGCAATGAATGGGGGTCTCTATAAGGTTTCTCTGTACTTGGCAGAACTTCCATGAATACAAAATAATATTATTTTAAGACCGGAGGAGAATAGATGCATTCGAATTATGGTGTTGGACACAAATGTTGCGAATACCATGGACAGACAAAGTTACCAACCAGATAGTTTTAGAGAGGAGCAAACCAACTATGTCATTAAAAGGGAAGGTATTATGGCTAAAGCTTACTTACTTTGGCCACATCATGCGATCAAACTCATTAGAAAAATCATTAATGCTCGGCATGGTCAGCGGCAAAAGGAAACGTGGTCGCCAAAGGATCCGCTGGCTCGACACGCTCAAAGCTGATACAGGGATGACCATGAACCAACTAAAGAAACAGTCGGAGACAGGGACGCATGGCGAAGACTTTCCTATAGAATCGCCGAGGGTTGGACACGACTGAACGGATGACTTCATCATAAGGGAGGAGGAAGCTTTAAAAAAAACTTTCTCAAGCATACATAAAGCCATATAATGCAAACAAAGCATCAGTACCAGGTTAAAGTCTGCAAGTGATAAAACTAAGTTGGAAATTGAACTTATAGAAGCCAAGGAAATTTATAGTTCTCAACAATTACATAAGTGACAATATCCTAGAGTGCACAACTAAAACTCCTGGCCATGTCATACTGCTCAGGCCGGGGACTTCAAGCTTTGTATACACCCCCACCCCAGCCACACATACAAAAACCTTCTTTTCCAAATTATCGTAGTATAATACTTAGATTGAATAACAGCTCTACAGCTTCTTTTGCATTTAATCTCAAATTATTTTATGAAGTACAAAGATGTTGTGACTTCTTCCTATATGCTGGTGCATATGCAGGAAATATTTATGTTTATTTATTATTATTATTTAAATTTATTTCCTACCACTCCCAAGAATGGCACATGGTGGGTTACAAATTGTCCCCACTAAAACCTCAGTAAAACCCCATAAAACAATATGGGACATATATAAGTACAATAAAACCAAAGCAAGCAAAACATGGCAGTATTATTAAATTCTCCAATCCCCCCCAGACACATATCTAAATATGGGAATAGGGAGAGGTAGCCATCAATGACCTATGGCCCAACACTGCTTAGCACCAGGGGGGGCCCAATCAGATCTTCCTTTGACCCTAGCCTCAACCATAGACCTGGCAGAAGAGCTCCATTTTGCAGGCCCTGCAGAATGCTGAGAGCTCCCGCAGGGCCTGCAGGTCAACTGGGAGCTTGGTCCACCAGGTAGGGGCCAGTACCAAAAAGGCCCTGGCCCTGGTTGAGGCCAGGCGTGCTTCCCTGGGGCTGGGAATGACCAGTTAAGTACCCGCAGAGCATAAAGCTGTGCAGGAGGCATAGGGCAACAGATAGAGGTATATCACTAGGTATATCATTTAGTATATCACTAGAACTATGGAATGGAATAGAAATTTGAACGTAAGTTTCCAACATCCTAGCCTAAATGTCTAGCCATTGGTTCTGAAGAAGAAACATCTACCAGGTTTGATGAGAACTTGGACTGCAACTTTCAACTAAAAGTAGGTACTTCAGTAGTAATTTTCCACAATATAAACTGCTCACTTAACTTTTTATGTTTAGTATCAGAAGCCAGGGAATTGTAAAACTATGAGAGAAATATGGAAGAGTTCAGGAGAGAGAAAGAAAAAAGTCAGTGAAACTATGGCAAAAAGAGCAGGGGGGGTTTCTGACTGCTTTCTAAACTATGATTCAAAATAAGTAAGTAAGTAAGTAAGTAAATAAATAAATAAATAAATAAATCGAATCAGCCAAACAGAACCTCATATGCAATAATCAGGCAAACCCGACTTAAACAATGATAATGTGATTCAGAAAAGATGGATCTTATTAAATGAAAAACATCCATCAATTTTCTGTTCATGACCAGCAGCTACCATAGATTTTGACATATTTCCAAATACTTAGTCCCCATTTTAAGTCAGAAAATAAATACCAGCACAAGTAACGTCAAATACAAATGTCTCAAGAGACAAACTACACATTGTGAAAACTTATCCACAAATAGATATGCCAACAATTTTAATGTCAAAAAGCAGTTATCAGAATGATTTTAAATACAGGTATGGTGTGAATCCTATGGTAACTATTCCAATAAAAACTGCTGAGTTTCTTTTAGCCCCCAATAAACAGGTACCTATATAAAAAGGTAAAGGTATCCCCTGTGCAAGCACCGGGTCATGTCTGACCCTTGGAGTAACGCCCTCTAGCGTTTTCATGGCAGACTCAATACGGGATGGATGGGAAGAACAGAAGTCTACAGAAAAAAGGGAACAGGTTATGGGAGCTTTCAAGGAAGAGATTATATAGTGGGAGAGGAAAAAATGAGATGCCTCCCACATCCTTGTAGGTCTCCCACTTATAGCATATAATATTAAAGTAGTTCATCCTGTCTTTGCATTTTCATATTCATAGTACTCATTTCAGCAGGGGTAGTCAAACTGCGGCCCTCCAGATGTCCATGGTCTACAATTCCCAGGAGCCCCCTGCCAGCGAATGCTGGCAGGGGGTTCCTGGGAATTGTAGTCCATGGACATCTGGAGGGCCACAGTTTGACTACCCCTGCATTTCAGTTTGGTTTTGTTCTTTATTCATTATGCACATCCTATGGGAAGATACATAGAAACTTAAGTCTAAGAAACAAATGAGGAAAACTGGAATAATAAACAGTGAACAAATCACATGTCAACTGATACTTAGGTTCAAAGCACAAATTAAATTAAAGACCCGCTAATGTGCTGAAAAGCACTATTTTATTATTTGTGTAGAAAATATTACAAGATAAAATCTAGTTCTTAATAAGATGGTATCTCCCACTAAACTTTTAAGAGGAAACATTATACATTTGATAGCTCCAGTTGAATAGTGAGAAGAACAAACTGTTTAATTGTTCAAGGGCCATCTTGTTTATCTTTGTACTCAAGCAAGAATGTACCCCATAGCTGTCCTTTGGAGAGGATCCCAACCACTCACGATTATTTTTACCATCCAAAATGAAGCATTCTTCCAGGAAGAAAGTCAAAGCTATCACGCCTGTCATCTGATCAGTAATTTTTCAATCATCATTCAGCAACAAGCATACATTTCTAATGTTTTTTTTCTTTACTCTGAAGGCCAAATCCAAATTATGCAAATGTTATAAGCACATTTAAATTACTGCCAACATGGTTTTTCCCCCCACTGTTTTCATTAAACATTATACAGGAATGAACAATCATACCATATTTAAAAAGCAGTCCACTGTATAGAAAAAGGAAAGCAACTGAATTCATTAGTTCCTTTATTCAATCACTTATACCCTACCTTTTGACATACAAAATAGAATGCAAAACTTAAAGCATGCATCGATAATAGTACAATAATAATTGAAGGTGAAGGTATCCCCTGTGCAAGCACCGGGTCATGTCTGACCCTTGGGGTGACGCCCTCTAGCGTTTTCATGGCAGACTCAATACGGGGTGGTTTGCCAGTGCCTTCCCCAGTCATTACCATGTACCCCCCAGCAAGCTGGGTACTCATTTTACCGACCTCAGAAGGATGGAAGGCTGAGTCAACCTTGAGCCAGCTGCTGGGATCGAACTCCCATTTTCATGGGCAGAGCTTCAGACTGCATATCGCTGCCTTACCACTCTGCACCACAAGAGGCTCTAATACAATAATAATTAAAACACCACAATAGATGCCATGCAGATTAAATAGAACAAAAAAAACAAAGAAAAGGCAGAACAAGTAACGATACTCAGGTGGCTATTTGACATGCCACCTATAGTTCTTCTGAGCCCTGTTCTACAATGTGGCACCTGTTCCATGTTTCAGGAAAGTGATCTATACCCTTGACTGTTGGGGCTTTTGGATAGCAGGTGATTCCCACCTAAAATCAATTACAGCCATAAGAATAGATAAAGTACAGGCCTCCCTAAAGTGCAGGCCTCATGCCAGGAATAGAAATACACAAGCCTCTTTTTGTGGATGGGAATTGCAAATATTTTCCATAAGCCATGGGCTGAGTAAACAGCTTTAGGTCAACAGGGGGACTGGACAACTGAATCTCAAAGGAGAAAATATCAAAATCTTAATGTTGCAACACTGAAAGTCCTTATTAACAATCTGGCAAAACAGGACCTCACTTAAAATGCAGAAAAAACCTCATATATTAGAGAGTAGTCCTTCAGGTATCTTCTGGGCCTGTTCTTAAAGATCTGGACCAGCAATCTGATTTACACCCAGAAATAAACAGGTATTTGATGCAGACACTTGAGTCGGTGTTTTTTTATTCTCAAAGGTAACTCCTAGAAAATCAAGAATTTATCTTTAAAATGATTTAAACTAAACTTAATACAAAAATGATAAAATTCCAAATTTCTAATACCTTAAAGCATTATAATCTACAAAAGACACTGAATCATAATGCTCTTTCTGAAATTAAAGAAAATAATATGGAAAATACTCAACCTAAATTAAAAATATAGTTGCCATAATTAGTAACTTCCTACTGAATCTAGGGATCAAGAAGTCATTGCATATGTCCCCCAGAGTCACCAACATGTATCACACAATACTCATCCACTCATTTCATATATATGATCCTGCACTTCTATTTCATGCTTTCAAATCACGAGAATTGCCATATATTCACGTTTCAGATTATGAATATTTAAAATAAGACTGCCAACAGAGTATATAGACAGTTATTCTCTATTTCATGGGAGGAAGCATTATTTTACTTAGTGGTTACCATTCTTTGATTCTAGAAAGTTTTTTACACTTAGGCTCCAATTCACACTTACATTGGAATCAGTCCAATCTAACACAGTGTGAGTCATAAAGAATGCATAGAATTGTACTTTATGCCAAGTGATCGTGCTTAAAGATTGCTTTATTGAAGGCATGCAATGCAATTCTGTGCATTCTTCATAGATCCAGTTGTGCTTTTTTCTGTATGTGTATAAACATTAATTATTTATATCAGTGTTGTACTGATAATTTTAATCATCATCTTGAAATATTCTGATTCAATGTTGCCATTAGATAATGGGATGCTTTTTCACCAATCTGGTTTCAGAAGTTTTATTTCTTCACTATCCATCCAGAGCAAGGTTGTCCAACAGCATCAAAATAAGATAAACCCATATCTTCAGAGATAACAATTAAAATATACAGCAACTATTCAGTAATGGCAAAAAACACCAAAACAGCCATAATAATAATAATAACTCATTAAAAATAACTCAAAGAAACAAACTGAAACCCAATTCAGCCATAACATACACAACATCAAAAGTATCATACTGAAGTTATAACCCAAACTCACAGGATGTTAAATAACAATGTAGACTAACCCTAATAATCATCAAGGTAGTAAGAATGAAAAGCTCAATCAAAAGCCTGAGCAAATAAAAATATGACTTCTTACTGTAAGATGAAAATACAAAAAGTAAATGCCATAAATCCCATTACCTTCCCCAAGAATTTGTTCACAATTTCCAGGATCCACTCATTCAGTTCTATAGACGTAAAGGTGAGTGCCACAATCAAACTGATGGGACTTCTCTAAGATCCAGAAGATGATTCCCATTAAACAGAATGGTTCAGAGAACACCGCAGAGACTCACCACATAAATGCTACAGGATCAAGCAACAGTCCCTCAAGCACTGCCTTCCAGAAAAAACTAGCCAAGACTTTGATCCCTCCAATCTCTAAGTCAGCCAGTCTAAGCTAAATAATATCAAGGCTGATTATGGGGGGGAAAGCCACAGAAGAGGCTTTCCTAGCCTTGCAAACATCATCAATCAGATGAACCAAAGTTGTTCCAAAAGGTTCAAGACCACAGACCTTTCTTCTACACCTCTAGGATTAGTGGAGCTAAGCCATTTTATTTCTCCCGTATCCAGGAAAAAAATCTTAAGGACCTGCATCTTGTACTTCTATAGTGCCAATATTCATCCAATCACATAAAGTGTGTTTGAATAGTCCAGCAAGACTGACAACAGCACCACAAAAATCTAAGGTATCACACTGATGGGATATCACACAATCCAAACTGACATAGAACAGCAGCTTATTTCCCACCCTAATAAATGTATTGCAATATTTTATTAATTGTATGCAGCATAACAGCAGCATGCTATATATGTTGTATTCTTCTAGGTCTTGGATTCCCAAACAGGGTGTTTTCCTTTCTTTACCTCCCTGTCTCCCTTTTGCAGCTTCTGTACTTTGTGGTGTGCATATTTCTTCTCTGGCAGTAGTAGTGGTGGGGAGCACTTGATACAAGGAATATATAGACTACAACTGAATTCCAGGGGATTGATTGGCTGTTTTGACAAAGAACGATCATTGGCTGTATTTGGTTGTGTGACACAGTCTACTGATGTAACAGAATTGATTTTTGCTATATATTCCCTGTCATGTAAGGAGTTCATAGTCTGAGGAAGAGTGCTTGTACTCGAAAGCTCATGCCCCGAATAAACCTTTGTTGGTCTTAAAGGTGCTACTTCAGACCAACACGGCTACCCATTTGAATCTATTAGTATGCAGACTAGAGTTGTATCTTTAGTAGGGTTGGGCGCTTCGGCATCCGAAGCAGCTGTTCCTGCCCGAAGCAGCCAGCACTGTGACGTACCAGCGCCCGCACCTCCCCTCCCCTTCGCGCCACAGTGCTGCTTCAGGAACGGCCACTTTGGATGCTGAAGCGCCCAACCCTAGATTATTTAGCTATAGCCATATAATTATATCTTGAGAATATTTTTAAAGTATTTCTTTTTTTAAAGCTAGGACACTTTTTTCTCCATTTCATTTTCCTTTCACTTCCAGGGACTTGTCACTTCCGGGGAGCATGGAAGGGAGGCACAGGTAGTTGGCATCACTTCCAGGGTACCTCAAAGCATGAACAATATTTCAAAGGCACCTCCATGGTTGCCTCAAAAGGTTGAAAAAGGCTGCTCGAGGCCCTAACATTTTCCCAGAGCATTAATAAGGCTGCTCGAGGCCCTAACATTTTCCCAGAGCATTAATAAATTCTGTGTTAAAGAATGATAATAATTGTGTATATATCATCACAATTGATGAACACAGACAGATACACACACACTCAACTTTATTTTAATCATACTTGCACCATAAGGATTGCAATAGGCTATGGCTTCCTAGCGCATGTGCCCCACTGGAATAAAGGCCTATCACATGTAAACAGAAAAAAACAAGTACTAGTGTATATTTAAAAGTGTATAAAATATATCAAAACTCACAGTATTAACCTATCACTACTGTAGTGCACTTAACCTATTACTATTGTAATGTACATTGGTTTCCCCTCAAAATCTACTCCAAAGTCATTTGTATAGATAGAATGCTACTATTGATACATATTACTCTCATTCTTCAGACTCTCCACTGTCTGCCCATTTTTACTGAGCTTAATTTAAGGTATTGACTATCATACGCAAAGCCTTTCATGGCCTTGGTCCCTCATATCTGCAGGATTGCCTCTCCCCAATAACATCTGAACAGGGCCTTCTACAGTTGCCAGACTGCAAATGGGCAAAATCAACAAATGCCTCACTTTATGGAATGGCTTGCCCAAGATGAGGAAAGCTCTCACTCTCCTGGTTATTCTA
The DNA here is from genome assembly GCF_049243985.1 of Paroedura picta. NCBI lineage: Eukaryota > Metazoa > Chordata > Lepidosauria > Squamata > Gekkonidae > Paroedura > Paroedura picta. Next base: position 18,348,307 of record NC_135377.1, read on the forward strand.
AAGGGCCTTTCTGCACAGGTAATAGGTTGAACTCTAAAAAATGGTTCACATATTTACTTGGATAAATGATTGGGGATTCTGGTCAATACTGCTTTGTAAAGATTACTGTGATGAGTAATATTATATGTTTTCTGCACTCCTTATGCTACACTTCAGTTCTATCTTCTGTATTATAGTTGGCTAAGAAAAAAAAAGAGTTGTTTCTTATATGCCGCTTTTCTCTACCTGGAGTCTCAAAGTGGCTTGCAATCGTGTTCCCTTCCACAGACCACAACAGACACCCTCTGAGGCAGATGGGGCTGACAGGACTGTTCTGTGAAAACAGCACCATCAGGATTATAATGAGCTCAAGTTAACCCAGCTGGCTGTATGTGGAAAAGTGGGGAATCAAACCTGGCTCGCCAGATTAGAAACCACCAATCTTAACCACTACACCAAACTGGAGCACATACAGATTCTTCTTCAAGAATTTCAATTACAGTAAATCTTTGTATAGGACCACAATGAGTAGAGTAAGTCAATTCTTCTGTAATTTTTTCTCACTATGGATATGCCAGAAAGTCAGGTCACAAATTGGTTTGTATACTGATCATTGACATGGCATTCCCTTAGCAAGTCTGGAATGTTATTACTTGATCTTCTTCCTCGTCCTCCTCCCCAGCTACCCTGCCACTCTGCCACCGGCTCACCTTTGGTGCTCTCTGGCAGCTGCCATGGCTGAGGCTCCCCCTCAGTATGGCACTGCGCAGCCACTGCTGGCAGCGTCCCCCAGCAGGTGGCGGGAATTCAGGGGCGCCGGCAGGAAAGAAAGTGGAGCAGGGGCTCAGGCAGTGGCAAAGTCCCTCGGCAAAAGACTACACCCCCCCCGGGCCTCAGTAAAATTGCCAAGAGTTGAATGGTCCCCAGTGATAAAAAAAGGTGGGGACCACTGGTCTAGAGGTGTCAGGGATACCATCAGTACTTGAACTAATCCTTTCTGATGCCAGCTGGTAGCATTTCTTAGGCTAGACTGTACCAGCATACTAGCAATAGCAAGCCAATAAAATATTAATATTTCAGAGAGGAAAAGCCTAATTTCTTTTTAGCAATTCAGATCTAGGCTCCTTGATCTTACACATGCAACACTGCAAAATTCATAAGAGATGTGGATACTCCTTCAGCTAAGGAAACAGTTTAACTGGAGTGATCATAATCAGCAAATAATGCAGTTTTAAATCTACATGTTTTTTTTGGTTTGTTTTACTTTAGTCTCCTGGATGTTTTTATTATTGACAGCTAGAATCTAAAGTCCTCTACAAGTGGTGGATCTTTGGAAGATTCTTACTTCAAACCACCCAAATAAAGACTCACATACCAAACAAGCCACTTGGTAATTGCATGTAATATAGTGTGAGAAATTATTTATTGGGGAAAATGTTGGTCAATGGTCCCTTAGGTTATAATGGAGAATTGATCTGGGGATACCCAGGGGGCTTGAGGACTATTTTTGAGGTAGAAACATCAAACCAGCAGCACAGCTGCTGGTGTATCTCCTCAAAAAAAAAAAAAACAACTAAAATTTCAAAAGAATTAGACCTGGGGGCCCAGTTCAGCTCCCAAAGGAAGTTCCTCATCCTCCATTTGTTTTAATGGAGGGAGGAAGACATTTAAAGGGACTGCAGTGCTCCTAAATACATTCAGCAAGCTGTGAGTGAACTTCAAAGTTTTTGAAGGGACTGCAATCCCTTTAAACATCCATTCATTCCGACTATCCAGCAGTCCCACAAAATCCCCATATTTTCAGTATATTTGGTAACTGGCTATTTTGGAGAGCCAGTAACAATTCTCAGGTCTATATTTGGCAGAAGTAATTGCCAAAAAATACTATTAAGGTATTTTTCAACACTTTTTTGGGCTGGAATATAGCTGAATGAACACCCCTAGATACCAATTTCATGTTAATATTATTAATATTTATTGTTATTTGTTGTTGTTAGGTGAAAAGTCGTGTCCGACCCATCGCAACCCCATGGACAATGATCCTCCAGGCCTTCCTGTCCTCTACCATTCCCCGGAGTCCATTTAAGTTTGCACCTACTGCTTCAGTGACTCCATCCAGCCAACTCATTCTCTGTTGTCCCCTTCTTCTTTTGCCCTTATAGTATTTAAATAAAAGTCCTGTCTACATAAGTATAATGCTATACTGTAATACTGATGGTTTGGTTGTGAATGACTCCTAATAAATACTGAACGTTCTATATACATTCTGATTTAGCTTTCTTTTATAAATCCTGCTTCCTAAAGTTAATGGACCCATGTCATTACAGATTTTGTCTAATATAGATTTTAGTATTTTATTACCAACATTAATGAGTGATAGCCTGATCAATACTAGTCATATTTCAAAAGTTTTCTCACTGATTAGCAATTCCAGCCTGTAATGTTTCATTATAGTTGGCTGGAATTCTTTGTGCAAAATGTACTGAGAAGCCATTTTTGCTACAAAATTTCTAATGTGCTAACCAAGGGAATTGACTAATATTATGTCATTAATTTATTTTTAAAAAGCGAAACCCACAGAAGAAACTATCTCATCTCTTTCAAAGATAAGAGATTTTCTGATATTCTTCTATATTTTTTCATGTAAATAAAATATGTTCATTTGAATATCAATTTTTAGCTTTTTTGCCTTTCTACCCATCTCAAATTGTCCTTAATTTCAAAGCAGAGGTTTATTTTATGATTCGTCGCAGTCATGTTTTCTACCATGTTCAAGCTTAGCAATATATTAGAGGGACTCCTATACCTCTACTGCATGTATCTATATAATGCACATACTATTAAATGTATTTACTGCATGTAGGTATTATATTTGCACATGTACTGGTTTGGTGTGAATATTATACTATGTTGAAACACCGTAATATATTAATTATTTATCTTACATTTTATTTTTTTAGAAGATCAGACATGTTTTATGTTCCCCTCACTATCAGGGTTTAGAAATAGCCACTGGATCAAAACAAGAACAGCTGTCATAGATTATGATATTCCTATGGGCCAAATGTACACATTTGTTTATTCATCTTCTTTCTGCTCCAATAACTAAGGAAACTGTACCTGCAGTAAAGAATTTTCCTGTTAGGGAGTGGTCTTGGCCCTGTCATAAATAGTTACAGGGCTCTGGAAAGAAAGTTACTACAGCATAGAATCTGAATATACTTACACCCATCTATTATGAAACTGTCATCTTTGCTTGTCCTCCTCTAAACTAAAGGAACAAGGAATTCAACATTGACAAGAATATTGATCTACCGTATTTGCCGGCGTATAAGACAACCCCCAAACATTTCCACTCAAAATATAGAGTTTGTTACATTATATTACAGTACCATGGGCAGCTATGTCTATCCCAACTGAAGTGCACCCGGCGTATAGGACAACCCCCCCACTTGGAGGCATGTTTTTCAGGGGGGGGGAAGTAGTCTTATACGCCAGCAAATACTGTATTAATTTTGATCGAAAGAATCTTTGGATATGTTTCCTAACAGTGACCAAACAAAATGAAACGTCAGTATTTTATGGCTTAGCCCTTCCTGTGTTCCATTTCCAGAAAGTATTTCATCAAGCAAATTTTAAACCACGAAAGCCGATTTTATTTACTGCTTTTTCTACTAGATCCAACCGCCCAAATCCAGTGCTCCATTATGTTTCTTACATGCATACCTATCTGCATACTCTATTTAGACCCAACTCCACTGAATTTAAATGAAGGGAACACTGCAATCCTTAGCAAGAGTTACACCTTTTAAGTCCATTGAAGTCAACAGGTTTAGAAGGGCATTATTCTGTTAGGATTCCACTGTACATCAGTCCAGGTAATTCTATGGGCATCCTATTTAAAGTAAGAGAAGAAAAATATATGTCTGCACTGTTCAAAAGTGCTGAGAATACTATGCCACTTACAGGGAACAAACAGTGAGTAATGAAGACTCCCTGCTGGGATCTTTGACAGAGAGAATGACCAAAAAAAAACTGAACAAGGGGAAATGAAGATGCACAATGCTATTTTGAGAGACATTAACATGGGAAAAAAATAAAAAGACAACCAAGAAAATAGGATACTGGGGGACAGGAAAATAACTGCCTGTCACATTTAAACTAAGGGCTCTGAAGGAAAATGAATGGTTGAAGTAACATCACAATTGTTCATCTGATTCACTATTACTAAATGAGCTTCTTCAATAAAAAGTACACAGAAAGAAAGGAGCATGTCTCATCAGAAGCACCCTGTAAGGAACAGCATAATTATTTCTTTTCAAGTCTGAAAATGAGATACTACATCTATATGTATATAAAGAAAAAACATGGAAGAATTACACCTAGAGAAAGAGCTGGTTTGCTCCCTTAAAATGAACGGCACCAGGAAACACTTTTTCAAAGTGGAATGTCCAAGTGTCGCTTCATCCTTTTCCTCACATTGAAACAAATCATTTTGGACCGCCTGTTTGGCTCTATTTTACTTCTCAGTATTTCTCAGTCCACTTCCCTTCTAGCACAAAGCATGTAGAAACTTGGGGCAGGGGGGGACAGGTAGTTACAAAGTGTTCACTTACCAAGAGGCAAGGGTTGTTTCTGTACACTTCACTGCTGTATGGACAAAGAGCCTGTTTAATTCTATCAGTGGCCTCATTAAAGAGACACATGAAGTCCCACAACACATGGTAGCACTCTTGGGGACAAGAACATCACAAATAACTCTCTTGCAACTAGTAAATGCAACTAGCTTGCTTTTAAATTATTTATCATGGTCATGATGATATCTATCATGATGTTAGTGTCCGGCTCTTCGTCGTGTCCGGATCTTATTATTTTTTACCACACCATGACTAAATCTGCCCTCCATACACATGTTTAATAAAGTATATGCAACACCAAGCCAATATCAAATTGTAAATACTTTAGTAACTTTCAATTGGCTAAGTTTTCTTTCATCAAGAAAAAAATTAACTACTTCACAAATTAAACAGACAAAATTGGGTTTTTTAAGATTCTAAATGCAAAGCTACTCTACTATAACAGAGAAACTGTTGTCCATATTCAGCTCTACACAAAACTTTTTAAATAACACAGCAACTTAATCAGTGTTAATTCAATTTAGACATTTACAAAATTATTATTTCTCTCAAGGTTTCTAACCTGTGCCTAACCTGGTGACTTACTGAATTGTAGAATATTTTGCATACTGAAAAGTGCAACAGAATTAGAAACAAAAACAAGACTAAAATCTCTGCTAGGTAAGCACCATGTATGAAAACGTTGTGCAATTTTCTTTTCTTGCAGAGGATTGCTAGTTCTATGCTGATTCAAATGAGTTTACACCTGTGCTATGTCTGAATCATCTGCATTTCTGAAGTATTAATTCCCATCCCACAACATCTATTCCCCCTCATTTAAAAAAAGTTTTTATAAAGCACCTGAGTTTCAACAATGTATAGTAAATTAAGTTGGGACCCCAACAAAATGCAGCAACTTTGATTATATTCAAAGTGTCTGAATTAAACATCTGGTGCAGCTAGGAATAGCAAACCATTTTTAGCTAGCTAGCCAGGCAGAATGTCAAACGGTGCTCAGAGCTGCCAAGAGCTGCTACAGGCTCCCAGAAAAACATGGCCTTGAGACCTCGCGTCTGCTATTACCAAAACCTAACTCAAACATAACACAAAAGTACTAGTTACCCAGCTCCATGATTGGGATGTTGTCTCCCTAGCCCCTTTTGGCGGCCCCGACTGTGATTGTTCACAAACTGGTTGCAGAAGAAAAATGAAAGATGCTAGGTCTTCTTTTCTGGCATGTTTTGATGACACTGGAAGTGGCCAACCCAGGTGACAACCAGTGAGGCACTTTCTTTGAATAGATTGGCAACTGGCTTAGAGCTTCCCTTTTCCTCTTTCCAGCTTGGAAGAATCCATCAGCCTGAGCTTGGTTGGGGAGGAGCAGGACACCAGACTCATTGGTCCTCACACTGTCACCTGGTTGAGAAGGCACGCCAAGGAGGAATGCAGCACAGAATTTTAGACTCAGTCATAACTGAATGAAAATTCTTTTAGTTTGCCCACTTCTGTTCAATGATGTAGAAACCTGCACTCAAGCAGGTCATCTGCCACCCAGTCAACTTTTGCTCCAAATCATGTGCCTGACATAGCCTAGTGTCAACAGTCAGCATTTCCTGTGAAAAGGTAAGGACTCCCATATGAGAGATGACAGCCTACTGTCTTGCTGCATGCCTCTCTGCTCAGGACCCTTGCCTACCAACTTGTCCCAGCCTGTTCCAAGAACAAAAAAAATGGAATTAACCAACGCAGAAGTAGAATTGATTGTGGTATATTTGGGTGTATGAAACAGAGAAGATCTGTATGTATATACTTTTTCAAAATTCTATGTACGTCTTGCATCCCCCCCCCTTGGGGGCCAAAATCTGCATACATTCTGGTCCTGTGTTTTATCTTCACAACAACCCCATGAGGTAGGTCAGGCCAAGACTATGTGACTGGCCCAAGGTCACCCAGTGAGCTTCCACAGTCCAGTGTCTCCAAGATCCTAGTCTGACACTTTTACTGTACCGTGCTGGCTCCCACCCTATCAGTGTCCTTTCATGCATTTATATGTGAGCATGTATGCATTAAAAAGCGACAGTAGGTCTGTATTTTTGCACATGTATGCTAACAGGAGAGCTCATGAATCTCTTCAGATGACTGACTAGGGATCTTTGTGACAGACAATGTCAGACAGTGTAACTGGAGAGGCCTATGTTAATGGTGTGCAAGTATTTACGCAACTTTTAAACTTTAGTGTTTCTCAGCTGTAAATAGTGGTATGAATTGGTAGTCTCTTTCAACATCCTTCTGTAGCAGTCCTCGTTCATTTTGAGATGCAACCTCCTCCTGCTCCTGAGCTACAGTGATTCTGTTGTAGTTTTGACCTTACACAGGAAGATCTTCCCAGTATATGGGTGCAGCAGGTAATTATCACTAGTTTCTCTCATGATAATTCACCATTTTGTGATATGCTGCACTCCAAGCTGCCATGTTAAAACTGGGAAAATGGCAAATAGGAACATCGAGCTGAAGTCCACTGCTTTAAAATGTATTTCTACTATATGATTCTACTATATGATTTCCACATAATACAATACATTAAATTGTCTCAAATACCTTCTATTCCTTGCACTTCTGCTTTCTGTTCATAATTTAGACAACACCCATAATTAATTCTTAGAATGTAAATGTCTCATTCCTACTTGCCATGAATCATTTTTAAAATTGCCCTACTTCCTGGCCTACTAATTATTGCTTGTCTGAATTCCATTAGCCCACTCCCCCTTCCCACTTCCCTATTTCCCAATCAGACAAATCACACTTCGAGACATCTTTAACACAAAATTGAAAAACTGCAGAAGGTAGATTTAGGATGCCAGCAATTCATTTGCTGCAGGAATTGCATTTAATTAAGGATTATTATATCAAACACTGTTTCTTACCTATACATTCAACAGAGAAAATTTTATTCTCATAGTCTTGAAATAAAGTCTGGTCTTTAAAAAATATAGGCTTCACAAAATGAAAATCACTGCTAGGCAAAGACATATGGCAATGCTTAAAACATGTCCCACATGCACTTGCCTGAACACTGTTTGCCTTTAGCACTGATTATAAAGTATGATCATGTGGGTAATGTGTTGGACTAAAACTAGGGAAAGACTAGGGCCCATTCTGCACACATAGGATAACGCACTTTCAATGTGATTTGGCAGCTGGAGTTTCCTGTGCAGAACAGGAGAAAATCTACTTCTAAAGTGCATTGAAAATGAATTATATATTGTGTGCAGACTAGGCCTAGGTTCAAAGTGCAGCTCAGCCATACTTTTCAACGGGAAACCTTGTCAACAGTCCAAGGACAACAAGAGTTTTCTAGGGAGGGGGGGAGTAAGCCCACTGAATAGCCCTGAGGATTCTGAATAGACCTGCTAAGATTGCTCTATAAGCCACCATAGTGAGATGAGCATAATTTGGAAAATGCTCCACTGAGCTCCTTGGAGGAACAAGATATAAATGTGCAAAATATATGTCTTAAATTTCACTTGCCACTAACCAAGCCATTCCTTTATTGAGACAAATGAAGAAAATAAGGAGTGCTACAGGATTTGCACATTCTAAAGTCTGCCTGATTTCACAGAATCCATTATTTTCAGAAACAGATATGTTGCATTATCTGAACAATTAAGTTCAGAAAATGTATGGAAGCAATAATGAGAATTCTAAATTTAGACTTTTAAAGAAAGACACATTGAAAACAGACTATATACACTGAGAGCCAGTATGGTTTCATAGTTAGAATGGCAGGCCATGATTTGAGGGACCCAGGTTCAAAAGCCCCACTCTGTTCTGGAAGTCTGCTGATGACCTTAGAAGATTACCTTACCTCACAGGGTTGTTGTGAGGATAAAATATGAGGACAGAAGAATGATGTAAGCCACTTTAAGTTCCCATTAAGGAAAAAGGTGAGATTTTCATGGTACAAACTTTCCAGAGCCAATGTCCTCTTCATGCGATTTGATGAAGGAAGCATTGATTCTCGAAAGCTTACATCCTGAAAATCATATTGGTCTGTGAGGTGCTGCTGAATCTAGCTGATCCTCCCCATTGTGAACTTATATGCTTATTTAGCTAAACTGAAGAACCTATACTCAATGCCATATTGTATTCCAAGCTTCAGCAAATAGACACCTTTGACAGACCCTTTCTCACTCTGTAACGCCACGACTCTGTAACATCATCCCCAACAATATATGTTTAAAGGTAAAGGTATCCCCTGTGCAAGCACCGAGTCATGTCTGACCCTTGGGGTGACGCCCTCTAGCGTTTTCATGGCAGACTCAATACGGGGTGGTTTGCCAGTGCCTTCCCCAGTCATTACCGTTTACCCCCCAGCAAGCTGGGTACTCATTTTACCGACCTCGGAAGGATGGAAGGCTGAGTCAACCTTGAGCCGGCTGCTGGGATCGAACTCCCAGCTTCATGGGCAAAGCTTTCAGATGGCTGCCTTACCACTCTGCACCACAAGAGGCTTGTAATATACGTTTAGCCCCATCCTTTTTAGAGTTTTAGAAGCGAACAAAGAAAATCTTTTTGGTAGAATGTTTGGACTGGATTGATGGTGATTACTATTCATGTGCTAGTTTTGGCTTTTATGTCAGTTTTACATGCTAGTTTACAATATCTAAAACCCCAATAAAACACTGATTCATAAAGATAAAAATCAATTTTGATTACTGAGAGCAAGTTGTAGCCAGCAGATGTTAGCTTATAGGGAGGGAGCAGGGGAGAAAGGAGGGCAGAGGGGGCAGGAGTGAGGCCCAATATTTGCTATGAGTGTTAGCTGGCTATTAACTTGATGGCCTCAATCACAGACCAGGTGGAAGACCTCCAGCTTGCAGGACAGTTCAGACAGGGCTAATCTAGCTTGGAAGCTTATTCTACCAGGCAGGACCTGAAACAGTCCTAGCTATGGTTGAGGCCAGCCATATTTCCTTGGGGTCAGGGATCCTCAGCTGGTTGGTATTGCTTGATCAAAGAGCTCTCTGGGGAACATATTCAGAGAGGCAATCCCTCAGATACACAGGCCCCAGACCACATAAGGCCTTGAAAGTCAGAACTAAAACTTTGAAACATCCAGAATTGGAAGCCAATGCAGCTGCCACAATACAGGTATCATGTGGGCTTTCCACGGCATATTATACTTGCTTTATAATATGCTACAAGAAAGTTTCATCAGTATGCATTTGGTAAGGCTGTTTTGATTCAGACTGATCAAAAACCATTGGAGGTAATTTAAAAAAATCAATTGATAGTGTTCCTGCTCAGTTACAGTGTAAGCTTTTACAGTTTCAAAGATGTCAACTCATTGTAGTATATACTCCTGGAAAGCAGATGTACCTAGCTGATACTTTATCAAGGACTGCTGTGGGTGCAGCAGAACAAGTAGAGTGGTACATGAAGTATATATGATAGAAAGTAATCCAAAAGAAGTAGCAGCTATACAGGAAGCAACAAATCAAGATGGTCAACGCCCAGTGGTAATGACCTTCAGAAGACAGGGATGGCCACAATACTGCAGTAATGAACCATTCTGGCCAGTAAAGGACATCATTCAGTGTAGAAGACACTCTTTATGTGGGTGAGAGAGTGGTTATTCCTGTGTCTCATAGGCAAAAAAAACTCTTAGCTTCATGATTTGCATCAGGGGGTCCAGAGTACTAAAGAGTACTAAAGAGATTTAATGTATTGGCCTGGCCTCGTATGAATAATAATATTGAAACATTTATTGGGAAGTGTTCTCTATGTGCAGAGTTTGCACACACACACACAAAGAACCACTTATACCACAAGCTAAAAAGTTATTTGAACTATTGTGCCCCAAAATGTTTTGTGGGATACAAGACCTTCAGAGAGTATAGGATAGGTAAAAATATTAAGATTTTTACTGCAAAGTCTCTTGAACAATTACATGGAGGAGATCCAGTATGGATGGAAGCTAATAAAGGGTGGTTTCCTGCTTTAATAAAAAAATCAGCCACACACATATTGGGTACCAATCCCTGACTGACATAGTTATTGGCATAATAGACGCAAGAGGTAACAACAAAGTAGTTCTGGAAATAATGGTATGAAGCAAAAGTTGGAAGTAACTCCAAAAAGCAATCTAACCAGTCTTATAATATGGCAAATGGGAATATGGAAGAAATTAAATGGAATGGTAATGGCAGCAGTGTAACTCGCAGGACACACAATCAACAGGCTGAAGAAAGGTCTCCGGAATATGTAACATCTTATGGCAGATGTGTTTTCTTACCAGAAATACATACACCATGATAATTGTGCAATTCTATGGAAGATGTTTGTCCTTGTAAGTGTGTTCTTTTTTGTCTGCCTTTAAGTAAGATTATTCTCCTATCATACCTGGAATGTATTTAAGCAATCTTGCTTTCTGGTATTTATTGGCTCCTTGCCTTTGCCTCCTGCACTCTACTGCTGCAGTCTTTTGGAGACAATCATAACATCATCCCTTGGGTCATCGGGACATTACAGTATAAGTCCTTCCTGTTCATAGAACCACACTATGGTAAGGTTTCCAGGCATTTTATTTTTTATTCATACAGCTGAGTGGAACTGCAAATATGTTTAGGCAAAGCAAAGGATCTATGCTGAGCATTTTTCTGTATCCCTCCCCCCACCGCAATTCAGGATAAAATGGTGCCAGAGAAAAGAGATAATCATCTCCTGCCACTGCATAGGCACATGGCAGCTCCCACAACTGTAATTCCATAAAAACCGGTAGATCCAATAATGGATCTCCCATGTGGCCCATACAAATTCTGGAATCTTCAGTGAGAAGAGAAGCAAACAAAGTTCATTAACAAATTCTTGATGATGCTTTCATGTTAAGGCTTTTAGATTCTCCAACTCTTATGTATTTAACCACATATCTACTACAGATGCATTAAGAATATCATTATTCATCATTATTTGAAAGGTCTCCATGTACCCTGGCATGAAATGACTGCAAATGCAGATTACCTGCAATACTGTCTGGAGAAATTTTATAGGGTACATGTCATAAAATTTTTAGTAATTGTATGACACCATGAATGACTCTGAAAGCAATACCTAGAAAAAGTTCAATGACCCTTTAAGAACATAAAAGAGTTCTGCTGGATCAGACCAGTGGTTTCTCATGAAAAGTAGTTGTCAAATTCTCAAATAATCAAATAGTGCAGCTATATAATGCCTTCTTTCCAAACGGTCAGAAATTAAAATAAAATATACTGTAATTGTATGAAATTTATTATTTCTGTACTACCCTGTCTTTAAGGCATGGCAGCGGAAATAATATACAAGGAACGAGGAGATATTTAAATATACAGATGTTTGATGTTCATACCTCATCTGAACACGCCTACTGCAACTCTGTGTCCCACTTACCAAGTATTCTAGGTTTTAAAAAGAGCAGACTGCAGTTTTGATAACATCTGCTACAACAAATAACAAAAAAGAGTGTGAAGTCTGATGAATGTTTAAACAGAACATTTTTTATGGATCAGCTAAATCTTTTCTGCTTTTTAATTAAAAGTAAAGAAAATGGAACTTAATTATCCTGTAAAGATTAGCTTGTGGGCATCTTCCTGTAAATTACTTCTAATTGAAAGCAAATTGTCAAGTGACATTCAAAGTACTGTCCTTTAAAACACAGCTGTTCTATTGCTGATTTCAGTGCATTACTGTGCTTCCTTGTTACAATATGGCATATTTGAATATTTTAACAATTTTGCTGCATTTGTATAGATTTCCTTTTAGTATATCTTAATCACATTTCCTCTTCCAAAATATAAAAAGAAAGACTAGCACCCATATTTTGTCATTCTCATTTTAACATTCATGCCTTAGTATTACTACTGAACACTTGCTTGTTTTAAAGTCTGCTATATCAAGAAATAAATGGTCAACAGAATAAGTAGCTGTTACAATCAACCTTCAACAGTTCATTATTTCAAGACCTGTTTTTTTACTGTGGGGTCAGAGTTGACTGATAGTTACAAGATAACTACATTAAACAAATTCAGATTATGTTTACAAACTAAAGGATTGATTAATTTTCCCTTCAAATGCTTTACTGCATATTCTGAAGCAGCAAAATGATAAGATATTCCTCTTTTTCCAAATATATTAAAACTAGTGGTAAAATGCAATCAAAAAGGATAAAAAGCATGAAATTCAACTTGAAGAATGAACAAATAACCAAAATGGAATATAAATATGAATTCATAAAATACAACTGTCATTTTATCCATTATATTTAAAAATATTAAACAAATAAGATAATATTGTATTTTATGTTGTTTTATGCTAATTACCTTATGCAAGGGATATAATGTTTCATTACCTATCAGACAGTCAAGGAACACCCAAATCATTGAAGTTAAATGATTATAGATGCCAATGAGTGTCTGGATAATAGACGCCAGAGGGCCCCATCTAAACTTTATTTTCCTATTCTTAAGTTAAACATGGATCAGCTAAAATAAATTAAGAATGGTTTGATATATATTTCACCAAATTTCACAGGTTTCCTAATATTCCTCCAGGTAACAATATAATAATGAAAGCTGGGAGCTAAACATTGGTTGTGCTGGTTGTACTGAATTACTCACCATTTCTAACTTAGAAGCAAAATGGATCAAAGCTTAAAACACTGTACAACCGTACACCAATAAGCATTTATCTAAATGCAGAACCAGGACTCCTCTCTTGCAAAACTCGCTCACCTGCTAACCAAAATAGGTCATGTTCAGATGTTTTGAGATCATGGCCACTAGCTGCTATTATAAATAAATAATAAATATTCAGCAGAAAATTAAATCCACCCGCAGCTTAGCTGTAACCATGTTTACTCAAAAGTAGGTCCCGTTGGTTTCTAAGGACCTTGTTTTCAAGCCAGTAAACTGAGGATTTCAGCCTTAATACCCAATGAAATCCTTAGGATTTATGTGTACCCAACTCTGCCCTGGATTGTGGAATGTAATAAACATGCCTTACATTACGAAAAACAAAACTATGTAATATTAATATAATAATATAATATGCCATTCACTCTGATAAATCCTTTAAAAAGCATTTGTTCAACACCATTAATCAGCTCAGTTAGAATCTTAACCTTAACCAAAAAGGAACTGTTATTGTTTTTTAATTAGTTCCTCTTTGAAACTATGGGATTTCACTGTAATGGATAAGATTAAACCCCCTTCACTTTCCTTCAGGGAACATTTATTTTATTCTATGACTATAAACATATTTTAAGGTGCTTTTCATGCATATTACAGTAGTTTTTAAACAACATTCACGTTTTCCCTATGTTTTTAACATTCAGCTGTATATTAGTTTAATAACTCTGTTCTAAAATTTCAAAAAGGAAAACTGTAATGTAGATTAAAAAGCAATGATGTTTCCCAATATAAGTGTGAATATCCATGACATAGATACCATATACAAAGAGATACAGCGATAGTTAGGGCCAGATTCTAGTCCAGCAGTCATACTCAAATCTTAACCAAGATGATACAGTCTGCAGCTCATAGTCTATAAAATAACTGGCTGAAACTAAGACTAAGCTATTAGTGCACATCCAGAAAAATCAATGGTGGCAAAACTCCAGTTTATCTTAAGCAAACTGAGAAATGTAGCAGAATGACAAGGAACGGTAATTCAGACGATTTCTGCACTGGGAATTTTGCTGCCCCAGCTCCCATGCGGGAGCACAAATCCAGGAACAAGACACAACAGGCCAAATGCTCCCCCGTGCGGGAACAGGAGGAGATGGGGCAACCTGCTCTGACTCAAACTCCAGCGTGCAGCTTGGCACAAAGCCTCCAGTGCGGAAACTGTCTCAGTGGTGGAGAGGATTCCACCATGGCTCTTATCTTTAGTTTGTTCCTCATTATGATATACGAACTGACTTACAGCTAGCGTATCTCCTCCTAAGCTTTCTTGGTCTGCTGCCCACAAGACTAGCCTTGACATTTATAAGATCACAATTCATATCATGATTGTTAGGTTTGTCAACCTCCAGGTAGTGGCTGGAGATATGCTATTACAACTGATCTCCAGGAGACAGAGATCAGTTCACCTGGAGAAAATGGTTGATTTGGAACATGGATTCTATGGCATTATACCCCACTGAAGTCCCTCCCCTTTCCTAACCCTGCTCTCCTCAGGCTGCACCCCCAAACAAATCTTCAGGTATTTCCTAACTTTGCTCCCTTGGGGTTAACATTAGGTCCCAGTTCTGTAAGGATGAACTGAAACAAGGAGTAAGAGAGTAGTAAACCACAGGAGAACCAATAAATGCACCAAACTTTATGATATAAACAGATAGTCAAGTCTTCCTGATCCTATCCAAACATGCTTGTCATGACTCTCTGCCTTTCCAGAGGTCTGCTGCCTCCCGCTGTGAGCTCCAGGAGCAGCTAGAAAACTTAGAACAGGAGGGGAGTGAGTAAAGACACCACAATCCTCCTTCCCCTCCCTGTTACATCATCACCAACAGCCTGCTTTCTCCCTGCCCTTCATCTGATAACCTTTTATCTCCCCATCCAAGCTCTGCCTCCCCTCTTCTTCACCAGTTGCTTAGCCCTGTTCATACAGGCCAATAAGCATCTTGTTGCCTGGGGTGGCTGGGACTGACTTCTTTACCCTGTCCCCACTCCTGTCTCTCCTCACCAGAAGGGTGTACCTGCTGACATATTTATTATTATTATTATTATTATTATTTCGATTTATTTCCCGCCACTCCCAAATGGCTCGCGGCGGGTTACAATGTCTTAAAAAACCCATTAAAACTCCCATTAAAAGACTTTAAAATGTCACAACATGGCAGCACAATAATAAGATCCCCTTCCTACCCCCATTCCTAAAGAAGGGGGGGTGGAGGAGAAGGAGGTCAACGATGTTCAGGAAGCCCGAGGGAGAGCAGTCGATGTACCCCGGCAGCCCCAGCCTCAACCATAGACCTGGCGGAAGAGCTCCGTCTTGCAGGCCCTGCGGAACGTTAAAGGGTCCCGCAGGGCCCGCAGCTCACCCGGGAGCTCATTCCACCAGGTGGGGGCCAGGACCGAAAAGGCCCTGGCCCTGGTCGAGGCTAGGCGTGCTTCCCTAGGGCCGGGAACGACCAGAAGATTCTCACTCGCAGAGCGCAGAGCCCTGCGGGGGGCATAGGGCACTAGGCGGTCCCTCAGGTATGTGGGTCCCAGCCCGCGTAAAGCCTTAAAGGTTAGAACCAGAACCTTGAACCGGATCCGGACAGCAATTGGTAACCAGTGCAGCTGCCTCAGCACAGGCTGGATGTGGGCCCTCCAAGGTGTGCCGGTGAGGACCCTAGCGGCTGCATTTTGTACCAGCTGGAGTTTCCGGATCAGAGACAGGGGTAGGCCCGCGTAGAGCGAGTTACAGAAATCTAATCTGGAGGTGACCGTTGCATGGATCACAGTGGCCAGGTGTTCGGGGGACAGGTAGGGCGCTAGTAGCCGGGCTTGGCGAAGATGGAAAAATGCCTGGCCGGCTACTTTCCTGACCTGCGCCTCCATAGTCAGGGAGGCATCAATGGTCACACCCAAGTTTCTAGCCTGGGACGCGATGGTAAGATGCGCCCCTGCCAGGGTGGGTAAATGCGCTTCCTGTTCCCGCCCCCTACTTCCCAGCCACAGGACCTCCGTCTTGGAGGGGTTGAGTTTCAGGCGACTCTGCTCAAACCATTCTGTCACTGCTTCCAAACATCTGGCGAATGGTTCTGGGGGGGAGTCTGGGTGGCCGTCCATGAGGAGATAGAGCTGGGTGTCATCAGCGTACTGATGGCAGCCCAACCCAAAACTCCGTACCAGCTGGGCCAGAGGGCGCATGAAGATGTTAAATAGTGTGGGGGAGAGAACCGCGCCCTGTGGGACCCCACAAGGGAGTCCATAAGGGCGCGAGAGCTCATCCCCCACTGCAACCCTCTGGGTCCGGTTCTGGAGGAAGGAGCGTATCCAGCGCAAGGCTGTACCCCGTATCCCCGTACCGGCGAGGCGGTGGCCCAATATCTCATGGTCCACGGTGTCGAAAGCAGCCGACAGATCCAGAAGGACCAGCACGGCTGACCCGCCTCTATCCAGCTGGCGACGGAGATCATCCAGCAGAGCGACCAACACCGTCTCCACCCCGTGGCCAGGACGGAAGCCAGACTGATATGGATCGAGTGCCGAAGTTTCATCCAAGAAAGCTAGGAGCTGGTCCGCCGCAGCCCTTTCCACCACCTTGCCCAGGAACGCTAGATGCGACACCGGGCGGTAGTTGGCAGGGTCCTGCGGGTCCAGCGTTGATTTTTTCAGGAGAGGGCGAACCACTGCCTCCTTCAGCCGCTCGGGGAATTCCCCGGAACTCAGGGAAAGGTTGATAATATCCCTGAGTTGGCCTCCTACCCCCTCTCCGCTCCCCTTGAGAAGCCAAGAGGGACAGGGATCAAGGGGGCAGGTGGTCGCCCTGACCGACCCCAGCAACTTGTCCACTTCGGAAGAAGAGAGCCGTCTGAAGCCATCAAACCTCGCTGCCAAAGACGGCCAACAGGTCTCCAGTTCATTTACTGTATTAATTGTGACAGGAAGGTCATGGCGAAGCGACAAGACTTTATCCGCAAAAAAGCTCGCTAATGCCTCGCAGCCAAGTGCCAATTGACTAATATTTTGGCGCCCCTGAAGGGCGGTAAGGGATCTAACTACCCTAAATAATTGGGCCGGGCGAGAGCTTGCGGACGCGATTTCCGTGGCGAAGAACTCTCGCTTCGCCACTTTCACCGCCATCTCATACGCCCTCATAAGCGTGCGATAAGATGTTCTTGCAGCTTCGTCGCGAGTCTTCCGCCACACTCGCTCTAGTCGTCTCACCTCCCTCTTCTTTTCCCGGAGCACCCCCGTGTACCAGGGGGCCCGTTTGAGTCGAGGGCAGAGAGGACGCTTAGGGGCAATCTCATCTATAGCGGCTGTCAGACGGGATTATGCAATAGGGAATGGACCAGAAACAGTACAGCCTTTAACAGGCTGCCCTCATAACCCTGTGCTGTAGCAGCTACTAGCAGGCCTCAGGATCCATGCCTTGTAGTTGACAATATTGGAGGTCCAGCCCCTGAAGCACTTGGGCCTCATCCTGCTATCCTGGCCACCTGTTGCTGACTCATTCTACCACTGTTGCTGGTGGTGGCCCCTGAGTGGTAACCTCTCCTTCTCAACTGGAAAATTCCTGAAGGAGCTGAAGGAGGCAGTGGTAGGGCATTTGCTGAAGCCATTACTGGATCCACGGGAGCCCACCAACTATCACCCTGTCTCACACATAGCATTTCTAGGAAACATGGTGAAAAGGGCTGCTGCAGATAAATGGACAGCAATCCTGGATGAAGCTTCGTTCCTAGACCCAGTCCAGTTGGATTTCTGACCTGGTCATGGTGTTGAAACAGCAGTGGTTGTCCTGATGGATCTCCATCACCAGCTGGCCTGAGGTGGGTCAGTGTTGCTAATATTAATCTGTTGGCAGTGTTTAACCCAGTTGACCACGAGCTACTAGCTCACCGCCTTGCTGACACCAAGATACAAGGGACAGCCCTTCAATGGCTGATCTCCTTTCTTTGGGTTCATGGACAGAGGGTAGCAACTGGAGAAAACCAAGTACATTGTTTTCAGCTCCCAAGTACTGAATATACAAAAGTTTATACCCCATTGACAGTAGCCCTCAGTGTCGTCCCATCTGTTAATGTTGTCCCATCTGTTAAAAATGTAACTAATAAAGCTCTATGACTTTATGCATTTAATCTACAAAATGGATTGTAGTTTAATCCTGACAGAATTAACCCATTTTCAGACTCCTTCATAGTATATGTCCAACAAACACTTCAAGAAATCATAAACCTACAATGTATGCATTTTTATACTGAATAAAAGTGTTCCCTACATCTATAGACTTACAGCAAATATATAGTTGTGATACGGATTCTCATTCATTCTGAAAGGAACTTAAAATTGGCTTGGATATGATTCCAAGATGTTTTCCTATCTCAGCTCTACAGAGGACCACCTATCACTAGCAGCACCACACTGAAGCTTCAGCAGTACATGTGCCATCAGACCATGCTAGGCCCACCAGGTATTTTCAGGTTATAACAATATACTGAATAACATTAAATGACGTGTTCCATGTATCCTCACTATGGCCCATTATGCACAGAGTGGAAGGTCCGCATTCGGGGCGGAATGGCGGCTAAAATCACTAATTATGCACGCCGCAGGCGGCAACCAGGCGCAGAGTCAACGTATGCCGCCGAAAAAGCCGCATTAGCAAGATGCGGAAGTGGAGCTTCCCGGGACCAGTGCACAACCAGAAGCTGCTCCGGAGTAGCCGCATGCATAATTGGATACTCTGGGTTTTGCCGCCGTTGCGTTCCGTCCCGTGTGTAAGCGGTTTGCTTCACTTCTTCCTCCTCCGCGTTCTCCATGCCGCCGTTTCAGCGGCCGTGCATAATAGGCCTATGTGGCATTTCATGAAACTAACAACAGTTACCGTATTTGCCGGTGTATAAGACGACTTTTCCCCCCTGAAAAACATGCCTCCAAGTGGGGGAGGGGTTGTCTTATACGCTGGGTGCACTTCAGTTGGGATAGACATAGCTGCCCATAGTGGCCTCCCGATGCTCACCCGGCGCCCATAGTTTACGGTTACCAGAATTAAGGCACACCGAGGCGGCGGCAGCAGCAGCACTCTCCCCCCCCCCACTGGGTTCACCAACTCTGCTGCTGTCTTGTGAACTCCTCCCGGCTCGGAACTCGCTGGGCCTGCCAAACTTGTGCCTGCGTGCACGCCCCATCTCACCACGGCAGTGATGGGCCCAGTGATGGGCCAAAATACTCTGAAGCGGGAGGGGGGAGAGAGCTCCTGACGGGCCGGCTGGGTGAGCCAGTGGCAAAGGAGTGGAAAGGAGGAGGATGCTGGGGGGGGAGGTGCCAGCCTCTGCTCCCCTCCCTTCCCTTGGTGTTTTGAAGCCGCCCCCATTCAGGAAGAGAGCACACGCGGCCAGCCCGGCACGCAGGGAATGCTACTTCTTGATCTGCCCTCCGCTCACTTGCTTGCTCCCTCTTTGTTTGCAGTTAAATAAGCAGAGGAAGCTGTTTCAGTTCAATGCCTCTGAGAGAGAGAGAGAGAGAGAGAGAGAGAGAGTTACCCCTCTCCTCTCACCTTTTTTGGGGGAAGGGAGGTAATCACTAATCCGAGCATAGTTTCTTGCTTTCTTT
This sequence comes from Paroedura picta, assembly GCF_049243985.1. Classification (NCBI taxonomy): domain Eukaryota; kingdom Metazoa; phylum Chordata; class Lepidosauria; order Squamata; family Gekkonidae; genus Paroedura; species Paroedura picta. The sequence goes on from NC_135377.1 coordinate 18,368,204, forward strand.
TCTTTTTTTATGGCTCTCTCTCTTTCTCCCTCTCTCTTCCACCCCCCCTTCTGATGCTCTTTTACATTTTATTTGGTGTGTGGAAGAGTGGGTAGTCTTATACGTCGAGTATATAACAAACTCTATATGTTGAGTGGAAATGTTGGGGGGTGGTCTTATACGCCGGCAAATACGGTACATTAGCTTGCCAGCTAACGGTTGGGAAATACCTGGAGATTTTGGCAGTGAAGCCTGGTGATAGGTTTGAGAAGGGAAGAAACTTCAGTGGAATATAATGCTATAAAGTTCAAAGTAGACATTTTTTTCAAGGGGAACTGATCTCTGTAATCTGGAGACTAGTTGTAATTCTAGATCTCCAGTGACCACCTGGAGAATAGCAAACCTAATTGAGCAAATCAGTATAAAGATATTCAAGTCCATAAAAGTTATGACACATTTGAAAGTGTTCACTTTTATTCTTTTTTGCAGAACAAAAATTAGGTTACCCTTACCTGCAACCACTGTTCATTGAGTGTTATTCTGTGCAGGAAAAGGGTTTGCCCCACCCCATCACATGACTCTTTGAGCAGAGAGAGGATAGCGAGGCAGGGTAGAGCACTCCTAGGCTCTATAAAGATCTTCTAAGGTTTGTTAGCTCTCTCATGGCAAGTCTGCAACTGACTCAGTCTCCATGTATGCCTGCACAGAAGACTATTCAATGAACAATGGTTACAAGTAAGAGCATCCCAGTTTTTGTACCGCTGTAATGTGCACATTAAATAATATAATTAACAAGGAAATGAAGCCTGATATATTATTTTTATATATTATAAAAACATGGTGGCTAGATACAGTCAAAATGGACACCATCCAGAACATTACGTAACTAAAAGAAGAGATTGCCAAGAGTCTGACTCAACTGAATGGGTAACACCTTCAATGTGCACATTGTTTTATACTGCTCACTGCCAGATTCCTGTGCCCTCCCTGCAAAGGTGAATAGAATCTATGACACCCTGTTTGTATAAAATTTTGCCATGGTATTATCCGTTGGCAACAGAGCATGATGGCCAATGAGTAGAGCTGAAAAAGAGATTTCTATTAAATTAATGTGAAGCCTCGAGTGTGATTTGGACTACGCCATGATCACCATGATGCCCCCCCCCCCAACGCAACTAGGGACACATCTGTAAAACGGATATTTTAAGGCTGAATGCCAAAAGGAATTCCCAGTAAAAAATTTGTAAGGTTAGACCGTCTAAACAAACTCCTCATGATGTGATTTTGGGTTTAAACAGCATAGAAACCAATTCTGGAGTGACTAGGGATAATGGGTCAGGTGACGGCAATTAAGTTCTTGGAATCAGTGAAAGATGGACCAAATGAATTGGTGAGTCTTGGAACCAAGGCAACACTGAGGAAAGAATGTTTGCAGTTGAAGCTCATCTCTAAAATGAGCCTGAGACCAAGCTCCTGTGCAGTGTCTTGGCTGCAGTCCTCAAAGCCAGGGGACATCAGTGTCAAAAAAATACACAGTCCTGACATCAAGGTGATTTTCAACAACGGTGTCATAAAGAAGACTACTGACTGATTGTCTCAACACTTACCCTTCTTTGACTTTTCTGAAGACGAATCCAATCCTGAGATGGTGAGCACCAACATGGCAGCCAAAACCAAAGTCAGCAGAGTTGGTGCAGATGATACCAAAGCAGCCCTCAGTATTTTTTTTTTCATTTTGAGCCTGTTTTTTTCATATTGAATTCTTCAGCACCCAAAGCCATAGGACAGTCTTTAATCTGGTGGCCCTATTTTCTCTCAATTTATGAGGATTTATGGTTGTTGTTCTTGATGATCTTAAACCCATAATCCTCACATTTTTAAAAATAACACCATAAAGGACAATGTATTCACAATGAAAAATGTGGAAAAAAGTTCATACACTCCTCAAGTTGGCAGGAGATCTGAGGGAAGAGTGCTCACCCTGTCCCATCACACGATCCTTTGAATACGGAGGGGATACAGCAGGGCAGGGTAGAACACTCCTAGACTCTAGCAAGATCTTCTGAAGATTGTTAGCTCTCCTGTGACTGGCCTGGGACAGCACAGTTCCCACCTGGGACTACATAGAAACCACAACGATGAATAGCATAATACAAATGAAATCCATTTTAGAAATTTCTCTTGAATTGTGCTAGTTGGAATTTGTTCTTAAATACCTCACCAGAAAAAAAATAACAGAAGCCAAGAAAAGCCGTTACCATTTATTGGAATAAACTTTATAATTTTGACAACTGAAAACATCATAAAATGTTAAGTCTTTCTGGGAGTAAGGAAAAATAAATAAGAACCTATTTTTCATTGTAATACATGAGCAAAATAAACATCTCTGAATCCAATTCTGCAGCCTTTCTGGGTAACATTAATAAATGCAAAACAGTCACCATACTATCAGCCTATAACCCAGCCTTTCTCAACTTTTTTACCATTGAGAAACCTCTGAAACATTATTCAGGCTTTGAAAACCCCCAGAAGTAGCACATTCATGCAGAATATGGTTGGGATGCGTATACATGCCCACCCATGGCCCCTCCCCTTCCCACGACCTTCAGGCCCATCATTGGCCATTTTATATAAAAAAAAACAAGCTGCACAGATGTTGCACTATTTTAACTTACAAATAATGGGATTTTTTGTTTTGTTTTTGCAGAATTCAAGCTCGCTACTGCAAATCGAGTGCTGGATTTTTTAGATTAATAAACAGATGCACAAAGCAATCAGGTATAGCCGTCGGGGAAATCCTTTTTGCCCTCTGGAAGGCATGCTTAGTGTCACAGATGGAATTCAAATATGGACTTTTTAATAAAGCAGAGGTTGCCACCATTTTGTCAGAGTCCCAAGACAGATGGAAAAGTGGGACAGTAGAAAACTTCAACAGTAAATGTATTGTATCTGCACACTAAAGCATGCCAGTATCTTCTCCCCAGAGCCAGCCATTTGTCATATGGCCTGAATTTCCAGGATAATTTCAGTTACTGTACCATATCGTGTACCCCCCTCGGAAAATAACTGGATTTATTTCCCAGTTAACTTTACAGCTAAAGGGAGCCAAAGAAAACAGAAACGTCTTTTAAATCTATCTTCTAGTGTAACATTACAAAATGCATTAAAAGAATAGGAGACTTCTTTTTAAAAGCCACATTTAACATGCCATACTATTTAAACAAGCCATACTATTTAAACATCACTGTAACATTTAAGCATCAAAGAAAATAACTATAATTGCATTTTTTTTAACTTTGTAAACAGTCACTTAATTAGCCAAGTCCAAAGTTGAGAATTCAGTTGAGATTTTGCTCAAGCCTGATCAGGTGCTTATTGACAATGTTTTCATGCATGAAGATAGGACTGAACGAAACATCACTGGGAATTATTTACTGCATAAGTAATGAAAGCAAACACTGCTAAGTGTCATTTCAGCAGAACTTTTAATTTGCAAAGTACCTTTACAATCTTTATAGAATTTGATTTTACAATACATTCTGAAGTATGTCATATTGATTCCCATATTACTGGTGGCAAACTGAGGGTGACTAGAACAATTTTCCAAAGTTCTGCAGTAAATCCATGGAATAAGTGACATTTGAACCTAGATCTTCCAAAATCAACTGTCACAATGTTTCTCAAAAACACTGGCTAGTAAAACACAAAGGGAATCTATACCTATAGAACTAACCTTCTTTCCTATGCTAATGACTGTGTACATGATGCAAAAGTTCAAAATTAAGATTGTATACCTTTAGGGCATAAAGCCAGGGTCTCTGGTGGGGACTCACAATCAAAAAGGATGCCTTGTGCTCATCATTCCATCAGGTTTGTACAGGGCTCCAAGCCACACTTCAGAGTTCAACACTGATCTGACTACTGGCATGGTTTTTGGGTGCCTGTCTGCAGATGCAGTGGAGTTATCAATTCGAACAGACACACAATCCGGGTCCAATGTCACTTCTCCTCATTATGTTAATAGTTAATACATGCAAATGAAAACACTCTAGCAATTTGATTTCTTTGAAGATAGTTTGCATATTGTCTTAGCCATAATGACTGTACACTTCTCTCAGCCTCGATTTATGCAAGGCTAGTTTAGTTCATTTTTATCAGCTCAAGTTCATTTTGGCTGCTACTGGAATTTATGTGCATGTTTTCTTTTTTACCTTTCACCTAATTACCATTCAGGTACCATAAGCAGATTTTTCATGCTATTGGTGTTTTTCTTAATTAAGAAACAAATGAATTCTCCCTAGCAAAAAAAAAAAAAAAGAAAGAAAAAGATGGAACAACAGAATAAGATGCCAGAGGCTGATGTTCTGCTTCTTAATTGAAGCTGTTTCATTGTTAGGTGTCTGTTGTGAAAGGGCAAAAGTGTCATGAGTTTAGTGTGAATAGTATAAAAATTACAGCTATAAGCAGTAGCAGTAAAGTTAAGAATGAAAATGAGAAAATCAGTTTTTTACAAACACGGTATCTCTGGTCTGCAAACACAAGAAGTTGTGAAAATGCAAATATTTCCTTAAGTCCAAAAGGTCCCCAGTTCTGATGCCAACCCAGAGAGAAACCTTTCATTTTCTTATCTATTATCAGCATCCTGTTTGTGCGATCATAGTGTTCAGCTAAGGAAGTCAGCAATCAGAGAACTCATAAGATTTTCTTCTGCTGTTTCATTCTTCCAACAAGGTATTCCTTTTATATTACTTATATCTTTTTTTTTTCTGATTTTACAACCTACCTACACGTGGCTGTCCGGATAGAAGCTGTCCGGATAGAATGTTTTAGTTTTTAGTGTAAACAGCTAGGTCCCCTGTACACATTCTAGCAAACCTTAGGAGTCCTGTGTAGCACTAAGGAAGCTGAAAACTTCTTGAAAATACTGTATTAATCTGTCATAGTGAAGAACTCGTAGAGTCTTTAAACCAAATAGTCATCAGGGACAGAACTAATTGTTACAATTAACATAGTCCTGAGCTACCTCCTCCAAAATCACATCCTGGGTTAATTACATCCTTCACATAACGTCTAGTAAACTTACCTCTTCTTATAAAGTCCGACTGAGTAACTGGTAGAGCAGCTCCCTGATCCCATTGCAAAACACTGGCTGCCAATGATATAAGTAATTAAATACTCAGAATAATGATGTCAGGATATAGGATACATTGTACTATAATTTATACAGGTAAAAGACAACAGCTGTTACTTTTGGCACATGCCTCAAACGTATTGTACTGCTTAGTTCCTTCCTCACAGTGACAAGATGATTTTTTTAATACAACATGAAACAAATTACAGTTTTTGTTTACAATGGGAAAAAAAACTCCAGTAGCAAACAAATATCTGTGGGCCACAAAATGGTGGAAGACTTGCTGAATTTCAGTGGAGGCCACGCAGGCTACAGATCACTGTAGCCTGAGCATACTGTGGCCATAAACACAGCAGGCAGAAGCTGTAACAAGAAGGGTTGATCCATGTTCAGAGGGTTTATCCCAAAAGGAAACATCCAGTATCAATTTACCCAACACCTACTAAGTAATCTTTTAACCCCAATTCATGTAAAAGAAAAATTCTAGACCTAGTACAGTTTATCTAAGCAACTTTGTTGGAAACTTGATGTTCAAACTTGATTATAATAAATAATTATTTCTATATTTAAGAGGTGTTACACGGTCATAACTGCCAACTGATGACTCAATGGCAAAATTCCCATTAATTTTAATGGATCTGGATGGCACCCAATAGTAATTAGCCACTAACAAGACAGAAGGAAGAAAACAATTATATGAAAGCAAAGTAAGGACCTGTCACTCAGGAAAGACAGGATGTTTTTTCAGCCCACTAATATCCATAGCATGTGTGTGTGTGTGTGTGTATAGTTAAAATACTAAAATTGCTTACCCCCAGTTTTAAGAAATGAAAGCTTTTTTCTCATTTTCTCTCTTTTTTAGACAATTTCCTGTTTAACTATACTTCTATGCAATAGTCATTGGCATTACTGCCAGTACCAATGCCAAAAAAGCAGAGTATGTGTTATAAACGTACTTTGAAATGTGAACTATGGAAAAGTGAGAACTGTTTTTCACCTACTTCCTACTAGTGAACTTTATGGGAAATACCCACTTATTTCATTTTTGTACACACTCTTCTATGGGATAAAATCTAAAATATAAAGGACTCTTGATTTGCTGATTGTAACAAAAATGATATATTCCCCCCCCCAAAAAAATATTATCTTTAAACATTAAAAAAAATTGTAAATCATGTTGGCAGAACTAAAGGCAACATTTTCCTGTCATTTGCCACTAGTATTAACTCTGTTGACATCACTGTAGCCACCTCAGCTTAACACCAGCATAAAGTATCAGGAGAATGGCGCTCAATGTATCAGTTGTTGAGTAATTAATTACACAGAGCTGTAATTACTGTTTGCCAATGGAACCATAAAGTGGAAGCCTCCCCCATTATAAAAGTTTAGTTTTCTATAGACTAGATTATTGTCTATTGCACTTTCAACTTCATCCCCCACTCTTCCTGATCAGTTTCTGACCTCCCTGCTTGGTGTCTCTGCCAAATTCTTGGAACAGAAAGTGAGGGGGAAGAGGCCATACCATAAGCGTGCTGATAATGAAGAGATAGAAATAGCAATCCAGCTGTATTGCCCTAATAAAGTATGTCTGGGATTTCAGAGACACAACAACTCACTGCTCATGTATTGCACTTTGCTTTTAATCTCCTGGGTTCTAATGTGACCCCTTTCCCAGAATCATTCATTCTTAGGCTGGCCATATTTCCTTGATACAAAAAGAATACATTGGGATGGCAAAAAACATGACAGGGGTTAAATACTCTGTATTCATGAAAATAAGGCGACAAACAAAGTTTTGTAAACATACTGAGCTTACCATTATTCTTGGGCCTGAAAATACATTAACAGTTTTAGTCTTCTCAGTGTAGGCCAGAAGAACTCAGCTAGGGGAAACGGTTGTTAACCATATCTTTAATTACAAAAAAAACCTTTTCTTAATCCAGCCCCTGAAAGGAAATCCTAAAATAGAATTTCTTCCCTGGTTATTGGGCCCATTACATACCTGCAAATCAACAGTTTAAAGCCCTCCCCCCTCTCTCTCTGCAGATCAGGAAAACTGAGGGGTAGGGCTCATGCAGCTTCAAGTTTACCAACTACCCATGCTCCAAGACTTTTTGCACCCTAGACCCAAATTCTAACTGTTTAATAAAAATCAAACAAATGAAAATGACATGGGTTACATTAGCACACAGGCAAAAACAAAAACGAATGCTACAGCAACTATATCCATACCTTTTAATAAAAAGGGGACAAAACTGAAATTTTTATTAAAATGAGGAAGCAGGCGGGAAATGTGAAAAAAGGGTACTGTCCCCTTTCCAAAGGGTATGTAGGGTGAGCCGATTAATGTATTTGAAGAATTCAAACACTATGAATAGGCTCTGATTAAAATGATTGCATTATTTTATAAAAGCATTTAACTTTCCTTTGCTAAATGGCCCTCAAAATACCACTCAATAAATATAAATAAAAGATATGAAAACAGTAATATGTGCATTCATTAAACACTTAGCATAAATGCAATATGACTTCCAGAAAGCCTCCCTTTCCAAATTAAGCCATATAGAATGTTTGGAGTATATGGATCTTTGACTTTTTTTGCAGTTGTAAATTCTGAAATCATCTGAAATATCAAAAATGTACATGGTAAGAACATATGGAGCTGTCTTATAGGCCCATTAATCACGGGGGAATAGCGCACATTCGGGGTGGAAAATCACAGATAACGCACGGTGTCAGCTGCAACCGGCAGCAGATTCGGTGCATGCCACCGAAAAAGCCGCGTTAGCGAAACGCAGAAGAATGCGCAGCTTCCGGGTGACCGGGGCGCAACCAGAAGTGGCGCCAGGGTCGCCGCGTGCATAAGCTTTAGGATGCTTAGGGCTGATCCTGCGTTGAGCAGGGGGTTGGACTAGATGGCCTGTACGGCCCCTTCCAACTCTTTGATTCTATGATTCTATGATGATAATCGGTTACTCTGGGTTTTGCCGCCATTGCATCCCGTTCGGTGCATAAGCGGTTTGCTTCGCTTCTTCCCCCTCCGCATTTTCCATGTGACCCGAAATCGCCGTTTTGGCGGCCGTGCATAATGGGCCATACTGAGCCACAGCACTGGTACACTTAAGTCAGGATTGTCCACACAGACTGGCAGCAGATCTCCATGGTCTTGTGGAGGTCTTTTGCATCAACTACTATCTGAACCTTTTAACTGGATCATAGAATCATAAAATCATATAATAGAGTTGGAAGGGACCTCATCTAGTCTAAGCCCCTGCACTATGCAGAACACTCACATCCCTATCGTTCATCTACTGTAACCTGCCACCCCACTGAGCCTTCATAGTATCAGCCTTTCTATCAGATGGCTATCTAGCCCCTGTTTAAAAATTTCCAAAGATGGAGAACCCACCAACTCCTGAGGAAGCCTGTTCCACTGAGAAACCACTCAAGTCTCCCCCATCTTATATTGATGTATTTGGTTTTTCCTACCTAAATGCAGAACTTTACTTTTGTCCCGATTGAACTTCATTTTATTCAGTTTAGCCCACGTCTCGAGTCTATCAAGAACATCCTGTATTCTGATTGTCTTTGGTTATGTTTGCTACCCCTCCCAGTTTAGTATCATCTGCAAATTTAATAAGTATCCCTTTTAATCCCTCATCCAAATCATTTATAAATATGTTGAATAACACAAGACCCAGGACAGATCCTTGGGGTACTCCACTTGTCACTGTTTTCCAAGAAGATGCTGAACCATTAACAAGTACCCTCTGGGTACGATTTATCAACCAGTTATTGATCCACCTGACAGAATTAGGATCCATACCGCATTTTACCAACTTGTCAACAAGAATATCATGTGGAACCTTATCAGAAGCTTTACTGAAATCCAGATAAACTATGTCCACGACATTCCCCTGATCCAGCAAGGTAGTCACTTTCTTGAAGAAAGAGATAAGGTTGGTCTGACATGACTTGTTCTTGCAAAACCCATGCTGAGTCCTAGAAATTACAGCTCTCTGTTCCAGCTGCTAAAGGACTGTGTTTGATTATTTGTTCCAAAATTTTGCCAGCTACAGATGTCAAGCTGACGGGTCGATAGTTACCTGGATCCTCCTTTTTCCCTTCCTTGAAGATGGGGACAACATTTGCCCTTCTGCAATCATCTGGCACCTCACCTGTTCTCCAAGAAGAGTAAAAAATAATGTACAGAGGTTCAGAGATTACATCTGCAAGTTCTTTTAGTACCCTTGGAGATGCTAAGGATTGGAACTATGATGATGCATACAAAATGTCTAGACTTCATTTACCCCAACTAATTAGGTCTTTGCTTCCTCACATTAACAAGTTACTAATGGTTAGGATAAAGGGCTAAAGCAAACATTAATACAGTATACCAATTACTATAAACAAAAAAATTATAAAAGGAGATTAACAATTTGAACTACTGAAGGAGAGTAAAGATTTCTGATAACTGGTTTACACTGTGGTAATAGTTACATCCTCATATATACACTCCAAGTACATACTGTAGAACTAGAGCCTAGTTACTGAGCAGTCAGTGTGGCTAGTCTAAACATGCACAATGTAGAACCTTGGGTTGTACTGACTTTCTTGAAAAATCCCAGGCACTAGGCTGCCATGGTCCCTAGAAATGTCATTGCAATGATTTTATTGTAGTCTTTCAGTGATCCTCAGAAGCATATACTAATAATTTCACACCAGAATATTTTTGCTGTATGACAGAAACTAGAAAACAAAAAAATTCTTATCATCACTTGTTTATATTTTAACTTTACACCAATCAGTGACGGCAGATGAATTTGTTTCTTAACCAATTGCTTTCTATACTGGAACAATATTCGATGTAGCAGAACTTCATAAAGCAATAACATTTAGTTAGAGTTAGATGCTGTGGTTATATTAAATAATAGTTACCCCATGTTTAGTAATATACAACAATTTTGTCAAATCCTTAATAAAATTATTAGAACCTATGATAAGTTTAGAATTATGTTTTATTGGAGCAATTATTAGTTATCCTAGTTATCATGGATTCATAAGAAAACAACAAAACAAAACAAAAAATGTGATACTTGCAGAAAATATTGTACAGTTAAACCAACTGTACAGAATACTCTCTACCAACATCTGGTACCATGTACAACAGAAAACTAGCCAGTAATTTTAATGATAGAGAGATATAAAGATCTAGCACATCCATAATTACCAAAATAGGAAACCATGTCACCCTGCACACCAGTAACGCTACATACTTTGAATAGGCAGTGATACACACTCCACCATTCCTAAAACATGTCCTAGTTAGTTAGACAGCAGAATATATATACAGTTGATATGAAATATAATTGCAAAGAGCATAAAAACATAATTAACAAAAACAAGTGTTACAGAAACAGATTAAAACAACTTTCAAAAAGAGGTAATATTCAGAGGAATCTTGGGAAAAGAGAAGTAATACATAAGGCACAGCAATTTGGACCAAATTATGGTTTCTTCAAAGGCAATTCCTGTATAAAAAAGGGCTAGACTGCCACACGCACCAAACCTGCAAAAAGTACTTCATGCTACAGATATCATTTGAATATTCAAAGATAGGGGTTAATCAAAAAACACTCCCATGATGGAAAACTTGATTCTTGATGGAATGTGCCATCCTAAGTCTGAACTACTCTACTAACAGTCCTCCATTTTGTTTGAACTTAACATCAGTTTATTAACCATTAGTCCATTATTGTTCCTGGACTCCCATTCATAACATCCACCATTTCCTCTGACTCAGTTTAAATGGGTAAATCACCAGACAACTTCTACCAGTGATTTCATGTAGTTATATAAAGGAAAGAGGGACAAAAATAGAGCTTTGCAGTATCCCACAGTAAAGCTGCCTTGGGGCAAAACTATAACTTTTCAGCACCACCTCCTGGAATCTATATTCAAGGCAAGAGCAGAACCACCATTCCTCACTATTATTCCTTACCACCAAGCAACAAATGTTATCTGCTGCCTGTATTTGTATTGTAATTTTATTGGAACTTGTTGAGTTTTATGGCTGTATATAAACCATCATGAGCTGGCAGGTCCAGGGAGTGGTGGTTAACAAAAGCATGAATGAATGAATGAATGAATGAATGAATGAATGAATGAATGAATGAATGAATGAATGAATGAATGAATGAATGAATGAATGAATGAATGGTTACACACAGGTATTTGTTACAATCATGGAACCACCTTCCTCATACCAATCATTACTCTAATCATACTAGTATTTTACATTCTCTCAATAACATTTTAAGATTTTTGTATGTAATAATGAAATTTTAAAATACCCTATATACCCGCATATAAGCCGAGGCACCTAATTTCACTACAAAGGAAAACCTTATTGACTCGCATGTAAGCTGAGGCTGGTGTTTGGATAGTGGCTTTTCCCCCTCCCCTCCCCTTCCCTTTTGCGCAGGATCTTATTCCTTTTCTTCCCACCCCCACCTCCCTCTTTCCCCCCTCCTCCTTCCTCCTGCCTTCTGCCCTCTGCCCACTTTTGCCTTTTTATATCCAATCCTTCTTTTTATCCAATTTCCTTCTTCTTATCCAGGTGTTCTGTTCCTCTAGGAGCGTTTCCTCCATCTGCTCTCTGCTCTCGCTCTGAGACAGAGGCTTCAAAGCTTCCTGTAGCAGCAGCATGTACTAGCCTCATGCCAGCCTCGTTAAGGCAGTGGGGGGGGGAAGCAGAGACAGCTCTCCCCTCCCACTGTGCTGTGTCTCTTCCTGCCTGTGCTTCTTCAGTTAAGTATACTTGTCTCCCACCCCCACCCTCATGTCTAGTCTGGCAGCTTTTTTTTTAAACCCGCATATAAGGCGAGGGAGATTTTTTCAGCTTTAAAAAAGGGCTGAAAAACTCGGTTTATATAGAATCATAGAATAATAGAGTTGGAAGGGACCTCATGGGTCATCTAGTCCAACCCCCTGCACTATGCAGGACACTCACATCCCAATCGCTCATCTACTGTACCCTGCCATCACTTTGCCTTCACAAAATCAGCCTCTCCATCAGATGGCTATCTAACCTGTTTAAAAATTTCCAAAGATGGAGAACCCACCACTCCCAAGGAAGCCTGTTCCACTGAGAAACTGTTCTAACTGTCAGGAACTTCTTCCGGATGTTTAGATGGAATTTCTTTTGAAGTAATTTCATCCCATTTGTTCTGGTCTATCCCTCAGGGGCAAGAGAGAACAATTCTCCTCCATCCTCTATATAAATCCTCTATAGAATCATCGAGTTGGAAGGGGCCATACAGGCCATCTAGTCCAACCCCCTGCTCAACGCAGGATCAGCCCAAAGCATCCTAAAGCATCCAAGAAAAGTGTGTATCCAACCTTTGCTTGAAGACTGCCAGTGAGGGGGAGCTCACCACCTCCTTAGGCAGCCTATTCCACTGCTGAGCTACTCTGTGAAGATTTTTTTCCTGATATCTAGCCTTTATCGTTGTAGTTTAAACCCATTACTGCGTGTCCTTTCCTCTGCAGCCAATGGGAACAACATCCTGCCCTCCTCCAAATGACAACCTTTCAAATACTTAAAGAGGGCTATCATGTCCCCTCTCAACCTCCTTTTCTCCAGGCTGAACATGCACAAGTCCCTCAACCTATCTTCATAGGGCTTGGTCTCTTGGCCCCAGATCATCCTCGTCGCTCTCCTCTGTACCCTTTCAATTTTATCTACGTCCTTCTTGAAGTGAAGCCTCCAGAACTACTCCAGGTGTGGTCTGACCTCACCTGGTCAGCAGCAGCAGCACTCCCCGGCAGCTTTCTCCACGTGCTCTCAGTTGTCTGAGTTATATGGCAGCCTTTTACATACTTGAAGATGGTTATCAAATCCCCTCTCAGTCATCTCTAGGCTAAACAGACCATGCTCTCCCAACCTTTCTTCATATGTCTTGGTCTCCAAACCCCTCACCATCTTTGTTGCCCTCCTCTGGACACGTTCCAGTTTGTCAACATCCCTCTTCAACTGGGGTGCCCAAAACTGAATACAGTACTCCAAGTGAGGTTGAACCAGAGCAGAGTAAAGCGGTACCTCTCGTGATCTGGACATAATACTCCATTTGATACAGCCCAAAATCCCAGTCGCCTTTATAGCCACTGAGTCACACTGCTCTCATGTTCAATGTATTGTCTACTAAGACTCCTAGATCCTTTTTGCACATGCTACTGCCAAGACAAGTTTCCCCCATCTTATATTGGTGTATTTGGTTTTTCCTACCTAAATGCAGAACTTTACATTTGTCCCTATTGAACTTCCATTTTATTCAGTTTATCCCACTTCTCGAGCCTATCAAGATCATCCTGTATGCGAGTATATATGGTAGCAACTCATGAACTAGATGAGGAAAGCACATTTTAATCTCTCACGACAAACAAGTTATATTTGTCCTCAAGGGTTCTTATACCTCAGTGATTTCCTTCTGTAACTGCCCCCCATAAAATCCCTTAATATTTAGACATTATTTTCTTTTTAGCAATTTATTCTTTTTTCATTCTTCACCTCTTAGGGCCAAACTAAGCATGATTGCAGTGGACCTATTTATCTGAATCTGAATCTCATTCAATCACATATAGAGTGGATGGTGGGGTTTCAGTTTTTTGTAATGAAAGTAACACAAGAAGAGTGTACCTCTCCCCCATGTTATTTTCTACTGATCTCAACCAAGAAGAAACACATCTGAAGGAAAAAGCTGCAGGACTGGAGAGACCCTGCAGGACTAGAGAGACCCATACTGTATAAATGTACTCAGTATTAATCTTGAAAGAAATAAAGAGGCTGGGAATCTTGAAAACCTATAAAGATCCAGTCATACAAATCATACATATACCAACTGCTGCTATTCTAGACGCATGAAAATGAAAAGAGGTAGAGAGAGCTGCATGCAAATCCATCTGCACACCACTTATATGCATTGCTTGAACAAAGCAGAATTCAAAATGCTACACACCAAACTCTGAATCAGTACAATGAAAACAGAGGTGCAGACTCCATATTCCCCTCACTTGTTTTGAGTTGAAAGTTATGAGGGCCACCAGAGATTTTCCTTCATGCAACAGGTGCATAAAGAAAGTGCCCTTTCTAGAGCGTTCTGCCCACATACAGATTACTAACAGTGATGATACAAGAATAACATCAGTACCATATTTTCATCAGTGATCATTACTCCACCTAATCCACAGCAACAAAATGGCCATAGAAGGTAATAATTAGAGACATTGTTGTGTGCAAGATAAATATCATAAGTGATAGAACACCTACAACACTGACCTTGTACATGATATTCCCACATCATTAGTAGTAATCTCTCCCATGACCTAGTGCAATTTTAATTATTGTTGCTACAGGATTGCTATCTTGTTTTATCACTATTTCCTGAAGCTCTCCTACCAGCAGTATTTTTCAGTTAGCAATAGATTTATTTAGTAGTTTTGCAAAACTAATATGTCTTTTCTCTGCCAACTGCAATGTAGACCTAGACTTCAAAACTCAGTTTTACTTCAACTTTTCTCCCTTGTACCTTTTCCCACTTAGGGCTTCTTAGTAGACTACCATCTATACCCGTAACATTATCATTGCAACGATTAAGTCTGCAATTTATATCTGTCCTTTGCTTTTCCTACTGTTACTCTTTCTGCCCCACTCCCTCATATCTATTCTAAATTTTCTAGAGAAGAATCCATTTGTTTTCTTAAATACTTACTGTATAAATATTACCTAAGTTGATCTTTCGGCTCACTGCAGGCTACAAAGCAAGGGAAGGGGGGAACCAAGCAAGCAGTTTTTGATTGTGTATATGCTCTTTACACAGATTAACGGAAGAATACTTCCATCAATTTTATGCCTACAATCAGATAACTGTGGCATACAGGTACCGGTGCCTGTAGTCAGGAGGATCACTGAAGGTTTTGGAATGTAAAGGTTAGCAGGGCTCCGTATTGTTCTCCAACCTCCCAGTAGGGCTTCATTACCCTCTCTAGGCAGCTGACTGATTCCTCCTCACATAGACAGGTTATATACATTTTCAGGTCTCTCTCTCAGGCCTGCAGCCAACCTCTGCCATTCTATATGCTCCCATGAAACACAGCCTGTCAGCTTTCTTTATCATATCTTGTCAGCTCCAAGTTCAGGTTGTGATCCTTGTGTGGAAATTTACTTCAGCTTCACAATGACTGTTTTGACCTTCCAATTCCAGTTCCAATTCTGTTAGGATTTACATATCAGTTCCTTCCATGAAATCAGAACTTGTGGGCAATGTAAAGAAAAGAAAAGAAAAATCAGGCTCCTGGACCCTTATTTTTCCTTTAATCTGCCTGCTTCTGAGGGCATAAGATCCATGACTTGGTAGTACTGGCATTGGAAAATTCCATGAAGACACAGCAACCCCATAGGGTTTTCAAAACAAGAGACAGTCAGATATGGTTTACCACTGTTGCCTCTACATAGCAATCCTGGACTTCCCCCGTTGTCCCACATTCAAATACTAACCAGTGTTGGCTCCACCTACCTTCTGAGATTTGGCAGGATTTATCCAAACCTTTTTTTAGCTGGATAAATTTATGCCTAAGAACGTTTAATGACCTTTGACTACCATTTCTAAACTATTAAACTAAACTAAAATGATAACTTTCATTCTTTCCCCCCATTTCCCACTTACCCCTTTTCAAAGTAATACAATCACTTGTGAAAACCTTTTAAAATAATATTTACAATAGTTGGCAGGCCAAGGAACATAAAAATCTGGTAGCAGCAATGTGGACTCATATTTAAAAGGAAGGATTGAATCTTTGCTAGTGATGCCATGAAAAACATTGGCTACACTGGAAGGTTGTATGGAAAATGATCCATCTCTGATACAGTATAGTTGGGTGATCATATCCAAATCAAATTCATGAATGAAACTTGAAAGGCCTAATGAATAGTTAGACAATAATAGCTATAGGGCAGTAACGATTCCAAATTAACAAAAATTAAGAATAAAGCAATCTATAAAACCAATCAGTAGACTAAAATGTTGGGTCTACCATCTTTACTTTACTCAGTCTACAGGTATCGGGAAAAAATTAAAAGGTGGTTCAATAGTTACCTCACATAATTTTGCTGAACTGTTTAATTCATCAAGAGTCTAAAGGCAAGTATAATCATTAGTTTCTATGTATCTCTTTTACTTGTGCAATTCTATTGTATCCCCATGGCTACTTCTTTTTAAAGTTAATTCACTGGAAATCAATAAACATCACTAGAATAAAGTTTTATTATGATTTTTTTAAATTAAGTTTTTTATTGTTATAAATTCATCTATACTTTTTTGGCAGACTAGCACTTTTATTCCCATTATTTGTTTTTAATGTTAATGTATATTAAAAGGCTATTATTATTATAGAAATAAAACACTGAAATCAATTAAAAATAAAGAATCCTTAATAAAGTGATCAGAAGGTCAATGTATTTGGTGCTATGCCAATCTTCAAAATAACACTTCTGGATAAAAGTATGGATTTAAATAATGACAGAATTCTTAAAATCACTCACAATGTAAAACATCTGATATGTATGAAAGATGAACTGTTTCTGGCACAGCAAGAAGCTCACAATTCAGAACTTAGGATAACAACCTAGGATAGATAAACCACTCTTTGCAAAATGGTGCCTATATTAGCATGATATTGAAATCTAACACAGAGCATATTTTCAAGACAAAACCCCATACCATTAGTAGGAATTTACTGGCAACACACGTTAAAATGACAGAGCAACTACTAGAGAAGCAGCATCTGTCTACTTATCATAAGCTTTAGTGAAGTACTTTTAGAAAAATATTATTGGCTACAGACAGACCACTTTACCAAATAACTAATTTCTTTTCCACTCTTAAGTTTGCATAGGTTCATCTCTCTTTAAAATAAACAAGTATGTTTTTTTAATCACAATTAAAAACATAGACATTAAAAGGTATGTACTTGATCTATCAAGCAAATGGTGTGTGTGTAATCAATTTATGTGGTATAAAGACGTAGTACGTCTCTAAGAGGCATGTTAAAAACTTTTATCTTGCAAGAATTAGTTTAATTTTAAACTTAGGCAAATTTTTTAACTTGCTTCAGCTACTAATGAACGGTATCTCACGGGAGCAGAGGGAGTAAGCAGCCAATTCGGTAACACAGTTTTAAAACAAACGGATACCCTGAGTTATGAACCTAAACCACTGAATACTGAATAGTATAACATTTTTAATTGTTTTCCATGCTAAATATCAGTGACAATGTACAAATTAATTGATATACAAATACTGTAAAAACATTTAATAATTAAAATCATTTTTATTAAGAAGTCAGTGTCATTGATTTCTGTGGACCTTAATGCCAAACAAACACGTTTTAGAACATGGAACTATACAATCCATCTCTTGTTCTAAAAGTTAAGAAGATATTTTAGAATGCATTTTTCATTAGCCAAGTTATACTATTGCAATGGAAAACAAAGTCAAAACCAGATTCCCAAATATTCAGCACAATGCTTTTACTCTTCATTTTCTACACCACCTTTGGACAATTTGGCACAGCTGACTACTGCTGGAAAAATAGCATCTCCCAACTACTGAAAGAGTCCTTGCATGTGGGTATGCTTTGCTATCCTGAGTTTCAATATTCTTCTTTCTTTGCCAGAAAAATTGTCTGTGCTAACAGTCAAAGAACAGCAAAGAGAATATCAGGCTAATCACTCCAGTCAGAACATCCCCAACAAATACTCCCACTTAAATGAGATTTTCTACACTGCAGGACTAATCATAAAATTACACAGTCTAGTTCATCTAAGTAGCTGATTGTTACTTTCCATTTATAAATATAACTGATCATGATAGTTTTGGCTACATTACTTTCCCCCCTGTCTTTGATTCATCAGTCCTGATTTTCTTCTGGGTATAATTAGATGGTTCTCAATTACTTAATAAGAGGTGTGGCACTCCAGAACAGAGAAAGTCATTAAACCACTTTCTTCAGTTACACATTAAAATATGCAACAAAAGTAAGCCTTTGGGAACAGAGCAAAGGGTCAGGATGTACATTAAATGAGCTGATAAGACAAGCCAGCATATAATTATATCTGAAGCCACCAAAAATGGTTGCAGTGTACTTTATTCCATCTTACAACATAATAAAACCTTAATAAAAGCATGTATGCTTACTTGGTAGAATTTGTGACAACTTCTTTAAGCCAGGAATTTTAAAAGCATTAGAAATATAACCAAAATTACAAACCAAATTTACAAACACATAGTCATGTGCTATGGGGGAGTCTGACAGAGTATATCAAGGGAGATGTTTGCTATCTTGAATGTGACAGTACTTCCCAAATATGACACAATAATAAGAATAATGCAAATAAATACGCTTAATTCTTACACAAGCTTCTCATGTTCCTGTACTTGAGACTCTGAGAAAGTACTGTCTGTTGGGATACAACAACATACTGATGAGATGGCCACCATTTCATTTTCACTGTTCATTTATTACCAACTGCAGTCCAAATTACTCTACAGGCTGTTCACATTGCATTCAATACTATCTGCAATACAGCATCTTGAAGAAATCATTTTACTGATATTAAGCCCACAGCATTAGTTGAAACTCAACTGTCCTTTGGAGACTTGACCCTTGAAATGCAGGGTAAAGAGAGACATCATAATAGTACAAAAGAGTGAGAACTGCTTAAAATCTAAATTCAAATCCAAGCTATCTAAATTCCAGTTCCATTAGCTTTCTGAAAACATTTTTGGCCAGACACCATTATGTTTGAATTCTTACATTTGTCATCATTGAATATTGAACTTTCATGAGTTCCAACGAGGAACAGTACCAGAAATTTGCAGCACTTTATAATAATACATATTAAGTACTGAATATCTGCATAGTGTTTACCTTTTTAGTGCATGATACACAATCCGACCTGATCACAGGAGAATCTGTCAAAACTATTGTGAATTTGTAATTCATTTTCAAAATATCATGACTGAATTTATTTACTCTCAAATTATACAACTACATGTATTTTGAACATTTAATGTGTCTGAACTCATTTTCTACCTATAGTAGATATTGACTGCACATTTTTAAGAGTTTCAAGGGAGTCTGAAAAGTTAAGGCACAAACTAAAGAAAAATATAATCCAGTGCCCCACCTTTTGGGAACCCAGTATTCCCTGACGTTAGACAGAAAATGACCTTTACGTCCTTCAGACTTGCCTAACAGACCCCATCATCTATCGCAAAAGCCAAATCATCTGATCCCAAACTAACTGTCAACTGCTTGTGATGGTGAGGAAGCCAGACATCAATCAATCAGTTTTTATCAGAGGTGCTCTTCGTTTTTGCTGTTGTGTTCATCTTATCATCTGACCCAGTTGTAGGCTTGACTTTAGAAGCTTAAGGAAGCTGATGGCAAAATATGCATTTGTTTGTCCAAGATGCATTGTGTTAAAAGAATGGACGTGAATGTTCAGGCATCCGCTATGTTTTTAAAATTACCTCTCAACTATACCAGATCAAGTTCAAGCTGTATTCCTGGCAACTCCAAGTGGATTTCTAAAGTGATAATCTAAAAGAACTACTGAAATTCATATAATACAACTGATGTATAGAATACATATAGAAGACGTCTTAAAATATATATGTCCATAGATACATGAGTTTACTTAATATTCTTATTACTATTACTCTTGTAAATTTCTGCTCTGCACTAAATAAAAGAAAATGCTGACATATACTGTCTAATTCAATAAATCATTCAATGTTTAGTAAAGCAGGAAAGAATGTTTGTTATTCAAAACCTAATTAACGTTTCAAATGCAAAAAGGCTGATACTACACCATATAATCTGTAGGAGACTGAACAAAGGCTGGAAGTAAGGAAGGATCAAAACATTTCCCAATTTTTGGATATATCCTTTTTTCTGTGGCACCAAAAAAGTAATAATGGCATTTGTTCAAAGAATCCAAGAGCAGGCCCTTAAAGTGTCCCATCAGTTTCTGGGGGGGTTGCTGGCACTAAAAATGTTTTTATAAGAACTGGTTTTATATCTTCTGAAGAAGTTTCAGAGATGATGGCAGAAAGTGAGATTAAAATGGAATATAAAAACAAAATAACTAATTCAAAACCAACGAAACAGCAGATGTAATACTTTTAGAAGTGATCCCAACCCCTGAAAAAAACAGATTTTGATCTATATTGTAAACATCATCTATTCTAATCTACAAATATTATATATACCTTATACCTTATGTATCATCAGGTATATAAAGACACTGCTAATGTTACTAAAGTACAGCAATAGGAATTTCTGCTTTTTTCTCAGGGTTCAGTGACAACCAAAAACAATAAACTCTAAAAATGTAACTTAAAAACACTTAAAATAGGATCAGGTAAAATCTGTCACACAGATCATAGGTATATAATGCCACTATATTCAGTCTATATGTAAAGGAGTTTTTGAATGCCCTCTGCTATATGACTTAACTTTAATTCCTCATTCCAGATTATTCAGGATTCAGTCCCAAACAATAATACATATGCTTACTTTTACATATGCTTACATAAATCGCCATTAAACTCGTTCTTTACACAGACCCAGTATTTTTTCTATATAAACAGCAAAGTACCAATATCATTAATAAACAAACACGGCAAGCAAGTATCTAGACAGAATTACTTCTGTGAAATTTATAAAATGTATATATTTGGAAGGGGAAGGAAATGGCATTCTCAATACAAATGTTCAGTTAGAATTAAAAGTCATGACAAATGGTTTGAATAGTTATTTCAGATGAGACTGCAAGAATGGAATAAGAAACGTGGGTCCAGGATAACTTTAAAACTTTTCTTTCTTCAGGTTTTGAGTTAAAATGAGTATCCAGTGGAAACAACCTCTGATGATATATGTAGTTATCTACAGAAACCTCAAAATGGCTTATAAATATTTTAGCACATTTTCTCAAACAGTTCTAAATAACCTGGACCTCAGGTCTCTTTCTCTGATAGGCAGGGCAATCCTAACAAAGATATACCTTTCTAAACCCACTGAAGTAAATGGATTTAGGAGGTTGTAACTTTGCCCAGGATTCCACAGTGAGATATGGCTGAATAGTTGGAATCTCATCAATGCCAAAGTTTTGATTATAAAGGCATATAGGAGTTCTTTTACAGGAATTTACTGTAGAGTCTCCATCACTGATGGCTAGCCAAAGAATGAGCCCAAACTGGTTCTCATCATAGTACATGATTTGAGTTAACATTAGCAAATTTGAACTAGACTGCTCTGAGAATTAGTGTTTATCTATATTTTTAAGTTTTTTAAAGTTGTTATTTGTCCTGATTCTTCGGCGCGGAGTGGACAATCACACATTAAACTAAATACTTTTAAGGGGGAGAAATCAAGCACACTGCAAACTTGCAGAATAAAAGCTCATCAAGAAAAATACAAAACTAATTTTGAAGAATACAGCAATTCTCTTCCTTTACTTACTGTTCAGTAAATGTTGCCAGCTATGGAAATGAGGGGTAAAGGGATTCAAAACTCTTAAGCACACAAAATGACCAAGTGAGACATCACCAAAGTATTTTATTTATAAGATGTTATCTGATAAATAGCTTGAAAGCTCAAGTCAAAACATTTAATTGTGGGCTTTTTTTCAAATGAAATCTACATCTCACTGTGAGAGTCTCACATCATGAAACAATTCAAAGGTTTTTAGATACAGCTGGATATTGAACAATGTGTTTACTTCTGAACAGATTAAATCCAATACGGGGGTGGGGGGAATCAAATTGGTGACAGCCATCCCCAGCTGTTGCCAAGTCATGATGGCAACACCTTTTCAAGGCATTAGATAAAACTTAGCAATCAATAAAGAGATGTCAATACCAAGAAGTGAGTTGTTTGGCAGTATCCCTTTTACTATGTAAGCAGCCATATAGTATTTTACTATATAGGCTTCTATCAGAAACCCCAAATAGGGTCATTGTATACCATATTTACTCAAAAAGAAGACAATCCTGAATGTAAATCAACCTCTCCCCCACCCACAAAACGATACTCAAAAAAAGATTTTTATGACTGGTCATCACTAACTTGTATGCAAATTTAAGATTATGCTCTTGTGTTATCGGGGGCGGGGGGAAACAAGGTTTATATTTTTGTAAATATCATATACAATAAGCTATATTCCTTATTGACATAAAATATTTCACCTCTACATCCTAAAGTCTTAATGTTCTTAACAACGGCATAAAAAATAATTGAATGTGGAATTTCTGCCATACTTCCAAACAAGGCTGCCGATGTATTACTGTTGTATGTTTAGGAGATGTTTTCAACAGAGCTACCCATCAATATTTTATTAAGGTGGACAGCAACAAAGTGGATTTCATATATTGTTTTTATATGCTCATGAGATACTTTCATCAGTCTCCAAGGATACATCTAATTCATTAGGGTATATTATTCAGATAGTTTCTGTTTGCTTGTAATTATTACACAATGAGATCTGTTTTAATATTATCATTCCACTTCTTAAAACAATCTGGCTATGCCTAAAAACATTCCACACTTTAGAACAGATAGTGGCCTCTATACTGATCTCTACCTCAAAAGAAACATACCTTAAACTTGCAGGTTTCCTGGATAAAAATGCATTGTCCAATAAAATGAATATACTTTCATTCTAGACATGTTTGCCAAATGCACAAATTACTGAACTTGAAATAATCCAAATGACACAATTCCCTTTCTGTTCCTTTGTGTCTTCTCAGAAAGACAATCTGACAGTAACAGCATGACACCCTTTCGGACATACCTCTGGGCATTAATATTTAAATCTTCCCTATCCCTTGTGATTGAAATTCAGCCTCTATTCACAAACAAAAACTAAATCAATGTTCTTAGAGTTCAAACTAGATCCCTAAACAGTTTGCCACTCTCCATGCACAGATAAGATAAACTTTCTTTGACCCAAGAGATGAAGTTGCCATGACGATCAGAGAGTCTACTTTCTATATTGATATTTGCTGATGTAACAACAAATAGAACCAGATCCTAGGACTGATAATGGTGATTAATTAATACTAATATTGATCCTTACAAGCAAGAGACAAGGCTATTAACTTGAAGCCTGAAAAGTCAATTGTTACCTGTGGCAGAGATACCAGTGACTGATTTTCAAACATAATAAACAAATGTGCTGGATTTATGCTAATACCTTTAAGGAGACTATGTTTCTGTTTCAAGCATGGCTTTTCCATATTTGGATCCATTTGTCTAATTGCATCTCTCCATTCACATCTATAAACAAAAATAAGCTTCAACACAGGTAGAAGATTTTGTTTAAAGAATTGCTAGACTCAAATCTAATTTCAGAACTCCATTACTCAGATTGTTAAAACAGAAGTTAACTGTCTAAATCCCTCATGCACAGGCTGCAATCATCCTGACTACTGTCAAGAAAGGCATATTTAGGCATACTGAGTTCCTCACATGAATTTCACCTAGACTATGGATGAAAACATCAGCATCCATCCAAATAACGAAGTCATACTACAAAATCTGAATCCAATGGCACCTTTGAAACCAACAAAGATTTATTCAAGGTGTGAGCTTTCGTGTCATACTGGCTTTATCCATTCTCAGTGAGACAGCATTATACATGTTGAGCTTGCTAGTTGTATTTCTAAAAATTCACAGTTCTGTGTAGCATTTACACAGTAATGGATACAAATCTGGCCAAGGTTAAGAATTTTGCATTTTCATTTATTTCAACAGAAGAGATACAAGTCTGGAAAGGCAGCATAGGAATCTCCTTAATAAATCTCCCATAAGACTTGATAAGTATTGAAGTTTGGCGGGATTGTGCTTAATGTATATTGCCAATCTTTTAGTAACCAATTGCTCTGGCATCATTTGTACATTATGTTTCTTTGAGTTTCCTTTCTGGCATGCTACCGAAGCAATTTTTACATAAAGAGAAGTAATTGCTACTACAAATGAAAGGTTTGCTATTCTTCTCACTCAAGTAGCCTAAGACCTGTATGAATCTCTCTGTAAGGTACTGCAAAACTATGAGATGGCACATACTAACATTTAGAAGCAAATGGCCTAATAGTATTACTTTTCCTCACAGCTGAATGTCTTTCATTATAGATATAATATATATATAAAATAAAAGTATCTAGTCCTAACTTTTGACGTACTTTGTCATGTAAAGTTACATACTTTCAGAGAACTCTGACTTTTAAGAATACACAAAAACATTCGTGGTTTATAGCCAAGCCTCAGAGAAAGCTGATTACCCAGAGTGCTACTTTGGCTGAAAAGAATCTTCTAGATACACAGTCTCAGAGTTACTACAATTTAAGTGCAAGTATAAAGTGAAATTCCATTATTAGCTGATTAAAATGTACTTTGCTTTTAAGATACCCATTTAACATTTACATTTCACCTACAGTAACCATTCACCTATACAGGTGTAGACTTGTACATCTATATCCATTTCTTAATGTGTATTGCAGGTAAACATGGGTAATATGTATGTTCTCATTAGTTTCTAATCAATTTATAGAAAGCTATATTTGATTTATGAAAATGTATCTGGAAAGTTTTATACATAGTCTGCAGGGTATTTTATATTCACTATCCACCAGTAATCAAAATCTAATATGTTTCTCAACTAATTATTTTATTGAACTGCGGCAATACTCAAAAGTTGCCTGTGATTATTTTTAGATGGAGCAGCTTTGAAGAATAGCCTATTGCTATAGAAACTTTCTTTTCTCAGTATATCTAACATATAAAATATTTCTAAATGTCAGCCTTAGAAGAACATTAAAG